>NC_134411.1:50194177-50411677 GCF_038048845.1 Mixophyes fleayi | reverse complement strand
TATCAGGGTCCTATTGCCCATATTCAATCGGTGGTAGCAAACCTGAAGTGCGTGGGGATGTGAGAGCGCGGTTGTGGGGCGATACAGCAGGTCTATAACCTGTGTAATAGGTAGAGAGACTGAATGCTGGTATCGTGTGTAACCTCATACAGTAAACATCCGAAGCTGGGAGCGTGTTCATAACAAGTCCCTAGAGAGGGACAATTTATGAGGAAACAGGAAACCCATTTGATATGTTGCTATGGTTTCAATACAGATTTGGTTGGAGATATATTAGTAAATATCCTGCACTAAATAATTGGAGAACCCCCAATTTTTTTTTTACACGCTTTTTTTTTTTTAAACATACCTACCACTTCATTTATTTCAAAAATAAAATGCAGTAGAACAAACAATACATATATAAATTGAGATAACAATATGGGTATTATACTCCAAATATTAAAGAATAATTCCTTCAAAACTGAAAAATAGAATTCTGTGTGTGTGGATCATCACAAAGTGTATATCCCATCCTGGGGCCCAGCATTCGCAATATTCAGCAGGTGCCCATCTCCTGGCTCCCTCCCACAGGCAGCATGCTGTCTGTGTGGGAAAAGAAGCAATGTCTGCTGCACTCCTGCTGACCTGGCTTTTTCATTTTAAAGCAGGCATGTTATGTACAGACTACAAGATGACTGCAGGAACAGAGGAACAAAGAGTATAAAGCAGGTAATGTTGGAATCTGTGCTTCTTTCTGTGCTTCTATTGGGTAAATTAGGAAAAGGAATGCGATAGATATATATAGATCTTTGGAGACATTTCTATCTCTATATTAATATGTCTAGTCATTTAAAATTAAGCAAGGAAATGCCCAGGAAGGAGGGGCACCTGCTCAACGTTGTGAATGCCGGATCTCAGTTAAGTAAACTTTAAAAGATCAAGTAAGAAGTTAGTGGTGACAAATAATTGTGTTCCATCTAAAGCCTAAAAAAAAGGCTATTCCATTGTTTCTCTGATAAACAAACAAGACAATCCATCAGGGATAAAAAAAAATACATTTAAAAATAGAATAAAAAAAGACTTGTAAGTAAAAACTCTGCAGCAAAATCCATTTCATCTGCTATTCTTGGCACGGTCACTATGAAACCTTACAACATCCCCATGAGGATGGGCTCATTGCCCAACAGGAACTCAAACCTAGTTTTCTTTTGCCAGGATTACTGCTTACATCCCAAGATGAGCCTGTCTATATCTTTCGAACACAAAACTGCAGTATATACTGTGGTACAATTGCTTATGAAATATACATATGCAGAACCAGGGGTCAAGAATTGGCCATTTGGGTGTGACAAAATGGCTGGTGGGAGCAGGATCCCTGTATGTGTGGCATTCACTAAGATGCTCTAAAGAGCCTAAACATTCAGGGTTTGTTAACATTTTGCATGATAACATTTTTGGACATTTTCAAATCAGGACCCCAACTTTCCAGATGACTGCAAAGGAAAAAACAGCAAGAACAGGTAAGAGAAGCTGTCTAAATTTGAATGCTGGAGAAAACTCCTGAATTTTCCTTTAATGGATTTGGAGGGGGCTCTACGGATGTATTAGCCTAGGGTGGCTGGATGCTTTAATCAGGCCCTGCACCCTGTACAAACTGCTCTGCTCTTGTCCCATACTTCCCATTTATTTACTCATTACATTTATCTTAGCTTAATTAGTTGATAAGAAAGAAGGGTTTTTTTGTTTTGTTTTTTTAACCACTGTTAATTAATTTAGCACATATTGCAAAAAAGAAAAAAAACGTTCAGAAGCAGAGCATTTTGTACCAGGAAAGCAGGAAGGAATAATTCTGTAGGGCCAGTTAATTTTATATACAGCACCTGGGAATTCATACATGCCAAACCACATATTTTCATGATTTGGCACATGTTACACAGTGAGGTGTTATGCCAGCACAGAATAAATAAATATATATATATATATATATATATATTTTTGTTTGGATGTAATGTATATGCTGGACATCAGCTTATGAACTACAGTGGTCGCAGGGTGTCATACAGACAACTATGGAATCCTGCGAAGTATTTTCTTTTATGCCATATAACACTAAGGGGCAGATTCAGTTAGTTGCGATGTTCCGAGGAAGATTGCAGCTGTGCATTTCTACCATTTATATGTTAAAAAGTAATGCTCACTTTTGCTCGCGTCTCTATGTGGCGCAAGCAAAAATGAGCAGATATTTCACACCAAAAAAATAAAAAAATAAAAAAAAATTGCCGCATAGTGTCAATTTACAATTTTAATTTGCCCCACAGTATATTTTTTTATCCAAGCAACACATGCAAAATACTTATTTTTTTGTCTGTCATATATACAGCACACCAAGGTTATATTTTTAAACAAAACTCATGCTGTGCTATGTACACAGGGCCATTTTGTCATGGGTGGAGGTTCATTGCTCATTAACATGTGTTTATTATGTATTACACTGTGATATTATTTGCATGTTTACACATGTTACATGCAAAGGAGGTTTGATACCTGTGCTTGCTGATTTTGATCTTCAAAGTGCAAATGAAAATATTGTTATCTCATTTGATGAACCGTAAAGTAAAGGACAGTTCATTTTGCATATTGACCAAGTTGACATTTATTCACCATAATCACCAGAATCTTCTACCTTTTGTATTATTTTAGTGAAAAGGAAAATTGAGCATTTCATCTGGGCCACCCATTAGTCTTCAACGATGCCATAAACAGCTCCCCTTATTAAATTAGGTGAGCAAAGATATCCTAAGAATAAACAAGTATATCTCAAGCTCTAAAACTCTCATGTGCCCATTCTTAAACATGTAACAAACTCTCAAACACAAATCATTTGTACCACTGGAAACTGTATAGTTCACTTCATACACACTACTTTAGTAATATAGCTGCAAGTTATTCCTTATGTGCTTAAAGGTTTGGGGGCCCAATGATATGAACTTCACAATGTCTCAAAGTGGCGTGTATTCACAGCAAGCTTATGTAATCCTCAATTTTGCTGGAAGCATTGATCACACGGTAAAAAAAATCCAAGCTGACAGGTCTGAGGTATCTTTGTCAAATCAATTAGCACCGAAGATCTTTATCGTTTTTAGTTTGTATTGCATGGGTACATTAGCAGGGCAGACAGATAATGCAATGGTCACATGGAACAGTAAAATACATACGAATATATAGTATGTGCACACTAATGTGGTGACTACATGGGAATTACAACTAGCAATTAGGAATTTTAAGCAAAACTTCATGTTTATAATGTTTTTATTTTTAACCTTAACTGAACATGCATAGTTAACATTGGGAATCAATTTCAGAAAATAGGACCCAACATTCTGACTTGACCAAGAGGGAAAAAATTATTATGGAAAATTGTCACATGCAACAGAGCAGCATTGTGGAAAAATGGAAGTACTTTATCCATATTGCACATGCAGTTTGTTGACTTGGTGGACATATCACACCCATAGGTAGACAAGTTAGGTGAGAAAGTGCTAAACATATCGTTTACAGAAGTACGGAGATAAGCCAACCCTCAGTCCAAAACCATGGTTCCAAACATCATCCCTGATGTGCCAGAGTGTCTGGCGAAATAATGTGGAGGCAGATGATGTGTGCAGTGCATGTAGTGGTAAGCTTAAGCAGGTCACAGACTGTCCAGCAGAATAGTAAGTTCGTGAAGGATTCAATTTACTTTTGGGAGGACTCCTTCGGGGGAATTCAATTAGCCACAAAGTGTCTCCCGACCATTCCGGAGACACTCTGCGGCAGATATTTTTACAGAAATAAAACCAGGGGCAAATCATCTTTGGACTGTCCCTGAAAAACCAGGTACTGTTGGCAACTAAAAACCATGATATGACGAGAGCTAGAGAAAGTAGCCATGGACACTTGCTATAACACTTGTCAGCATCTGTACAGTATTAAGTAATCTTAATAATTGACGTTTACGTGATAAATTTAGTAGTTTAAGAGTTGCACTTGCTGTGCAATTTAAGGCTTCAACTACCACCAATAATTTAACGGAAAAACAAAAACAGCTAATAAAGCATAACTTTTATGAAACAATGTCTATTTCTTTTGAAGGTCCTTAATACATTGGAGACTATGCAAACTAGTGAAACTGCATTTTGCATCAACACATCTAGTGTTTAGCTGATCTAAAAAAAAATAATTTCTGCACCAGCTCTGATACAATAGCGTGTTCATGCAGTCCTTACTGCAGAAATGTTTAATGAAATTGCAGAATACCCACTTAAAAAGGTAGAATGTTTTTAGTTAAATATACAGTGTATATGTTCCAAAGGATAGAGCAGCGGTTTCCTTTAGATGTGTAAAGTTAAGATGGCCAAGTAGGCATCAATAGTTTTAAGCAACCAAATTTCTTGCATCAATATACAAATTGAGGAACACATGTTGCAATCAGATTTGAAATCTTATTAAAAACTATTGGAAATAAAAAATAAAATGATTGCCAAATATAACGTTACAATTTGACCTGACTGTGCAAATGTAGAAGGATTAGACTAATTGTGTGAATAAACACAATTCAATAAACTTCAATCTGACTATTGAATATTTTCCAGGAAATCCATCTACATTTGATCGTGTTGGACAGATTGTAACCTACACAGAGTAGGAATTTAAGTAGGAATTCTAAGAATTTGCTTAAAAAAAACTCCAGAAAACTTGTATGGACAGCTTTATATCAAGCATTACTACTACTCAGCATTTTAAAATTCCAAAGTGGATAAACGTGTGTGAAGAGAAACCTGATGAATACTGAAAAACACAGAATTTTACAAGAGAGACAAAAATCCAGGGCCAATCTTCAAAATGAGGGATTGTTCCCAACTAAAATATGCTATCAAAAACTGGTTATTACAAATAGCACCTTTTTCAGGTTTCTAGAAACATGTAGAGCATACTTGCCTGAATGTCAGGGAGACTCCCTGAAATAGAGGTGATCTCCCTCACTCCCTGAAGAGTCTTGCATTCTCCCTGATGCTGAGCCAGTACAAGACATGTTTGGCTTTGCCATCTGTGTCATGATGACACAGTTCAGGAATTGTGTTCTATGTCCATGTATTGGTCTCCATGAAAATGATCCATAAGGCATCAAGATTTAATCAAAGAACGACAGGTAAGACAACATGACTACAGTAATGGAGACAGAAATATAAAAGTCACTTCAGTCTCTAGAGATTTATTAGCGGCTTTTCTTTAACACCTAGTTGCCTACTCTCCAGCAATGTCTGGGAGACTCCCACATTTCCCGGGAGAGCAGGGCAACCTCCCGGTTCTCGCCCGCGCAATAGATAAGTGGCAGGACGGAACATAATGATGCAAATATCGCATCATCTTAGCCCGTCCCCCTGCTGTAATTGGCCAAAATTGTGACAATCATTTAGGGGGCGTGGCCAAAATGATGCGAGTCGTCAAGCCCGGCCCCGCACACCCAACTCCTCTGGGATCTCCCTGAAGCCAACAATGAAAAGTTGGCAAGTATGATGTAGAGACAGACTATGATCCAAACAAATTTGTTATCTTTCAGAAACATAATTCTGACAAAAACAGAATGTGGATTACATGCCAAGCTAACATTTATGCCCCAAGTAAGGAGTTTACTCATGCAGTTTTATATAGAAGACTAAGAATAGGGAAATGATTTGGAACAGAGATCTAATTATGTGCCAGTGGATACTACTTTTCTATAAAAGTTCCCCCAAAATTTTCATGTATATATTTCTGACTAAAGGAAGAGTATGACATGATCTATGCAAATTAAAAATGTATTGAGTCATACTTTCAAGAGATCTCTTCTTCGGATCTAAACAAACAATTTCTTAAAACTCATTTAAAATCAAATACAATTAAGACTATCTAAACTGCACTGTGTTTAGTCATATGCAGACTCATGCATATGAGGGCACACATGACTGAGCAACAGAAGCGACAGGGTGTTGCAAACCATCAGAGATGTCTGTGCATTCGTTAGAACGATCTTGGGTGTCAAGCAAAATTATATTTATTTGATAGAGATGTTCTAAAAAAAAAAAAAAAAAAAAAAGTACTCAAATGTTGGTAAGCTGAAATCCTGCAGCAAGTTTTAAACTAAAATGGATCATGTTCACTTTGACCAGTCGTTCTTAAGCAAAATCTCTCTGTGAAAGACTCCCATGCATCCAAACTCTCCGCTTGTTCCAGTGTCACCTGATTTCTAAATAAGACCCCTTCCTCTATGTACATTATAACTGAGGAAGGAGATTGTGCTATGAATCAGCAGGCTAAAAAGAGGGGCATTCCAAAGAAACACCACCAGGGTGGATATTGTAGTCATCCTTCTGGAGAGGCGAGGCCCTACCTTGTGCGCCAGCATCAGACCCATATCCCTCCTGAATGTTTATCTTATCTATTTGCAAGGATCTTTGGAAAGATTTTTAGTATATTTATCCAGACTATAGTGAAAAGGAATGAATTACAGTCATAAGGATTAACCCCCAACATAACGCTTGTGAAAAAAGCATGATCTAAGGGACTGCATTGTAAATAATGTATATCATAGAAACATAGTTGATAACGCTGAAATAAAGACACAAGTCTATCAAGTTCAACCTATTTTGGATCTCCTGCGATCCCTCACTTATATTTGAAATTGATCCAGAGTAAGCAACCGCCAATCTGTTTCAATTGAGAAAATTCCTCCAGACTCAATATTGCAGTCCTATTTTTACCCTATATCCACTACTATCCTTCATTTTAATTAACGGTCGTATCCCTGGATACACTTTTCTGCAAAAAATTTGTCTAACCCTTTCTTAAACATATCTATTGAATCTGCCATCACAACCTTCTCCGGCAGTGAATTCCATATCTTGACAGCCCTTACTGTAAAGAGCTCCTTCCTTTGCAGATTGTGAAATTTCCTCTCCTCTAACGGGTGACCGCGTGTCCCGTGTATAGTCTTTGGTGGAAGAAGTTCCCATGAAAGTTCTCTGTATTGACCCTTAATGTATTTGTACATAGTAATCATGCCTCTTTTCTAAAGTAAACATGCCTAAACTGGCTAACCTTTCTTCATAACTTAATGACTCCATACCCTTTATCAATTTTGTCGCTCTTCTCTGAACCCTTTCTAGTTCCAAAATATATTTTTTATAGAGTGGTGCCCAGAACTGTACTGCATATTCAAGATGAGGTCTTACAAACGATTTATAGTGGCAAAATTACACTGTCTTCCGTTGCATCTATGCCCCTTTTCATGCATGCCAATTCTTTATTTGCCCTTGCAGCTGCTGCATGACATTGAGCACTATTGCCAAGTCTACTGTCTACGAGCACTCCCAAATCCTTTTCCATTATAGATTCTCCTAAATTAATTGTATTTAATTTATAGATTGTGTTATTGTTTTTGATCCCTAAATGTATAACCTTACATTTATCTATATTAAACCTCATTCCATTTGGCTGCCCAATCCTCCAGTTTATTGAAGTCCCTCTGTAGAGAAGCTACATTTTGCTCTGCTCTTATTACCTTAGAGTTTAGTGTCATCTGCAAAAAGAGAAACTTCACTCTCTAAACCAGGCCTGTCCAACCTGCGGCCCTCCAGATGTTGTGAAACTACAAGTCCCAACATGCTTTGCCAATAGACAACCTGTTGATAGCTGGAAGGGCATGCTGGGACTTGTAGTTTCACAAAGATCTGGGGAGGGCTGCAGGTTGGACAGGCCTACTCTAAACCATTACCAAGGTCATCAATAAATATATTAAAAAGGAGTGGCCCCCAGCAAGGAACCTTGAGATACTCCACTTAAGACTTTTGACCAATTAGAAAATGTTCCATCACAACTGTGTTTTCTATTCTCTAATCAATTTTTGATCCAAGTACAAATGTTTACTAGACCCAGTTCCCTTATTTTGTAAACCGACCGCTTGTGTGGCACTGTATCAAAGGCCTTTGCAAAATATAAGTAGACCACATCTACTGTGCTGCCCTGGTCTAAGTTCCCACTAACTTCCTCGCAGAAACTAATTAGATTAATTTGACATGACCTATCCCTCACAAATCCATGCGGATTCCCACTAATAATCTCATTGCGCACCAAGTAATCCTGAATACTATCCCTTAATATACCTTCCAGTAGTTTCCCCACTATTGATGTCAGGCTTACAGGTCTATAATTCCCTGGTTGTGATCTCGTCCCCTTTTTAAACAGCATCCCATCTGCTATTCGCCAATCCCTTGGTACAGAGCCTGATTAGATTGAATCAATGAAAATTAAGAATAGCGGTCTAGCTATTTCTGAGTTTAGTCCATAAGAACCCTTGGGTGTATGCCATCTGGACCTGGAGATTTATTTATGTTAATATTCTTCAGTCGCCTTTGGACTTCTTTCTCTGTCAACCAAGTATTAATTAATGGTACAGTTTCATTTTATGTATTATTCCTACCATTTGTTCCTCTCTAGTAAATACTGAAAAAAAGAAAGTATTTAATACCTCTGATTTTTCCTTAGCATCATTTATCAATTCACCCATTTTATTTCTTAGGGGTTCTATATTATCTTTTTTATTCATTTTGTCATTTATATACTTAAAAAACTTTTTGGGGTTTGTATTACTTTCTTTTGCAACTTGCTTTTCATTTTCTAATTTAGCCAATCTAATTTCCATTTTGCATGTTTTATTACATTCCCTGTACCTACAAAAGGACTCCTCAGACCCTTCAGACTTAAACAATTTAAATGCATTTCTTCCCTTACCTTTTTATCTAGTCACATTGGTTTAGACTTCATTCTTTTACATTTATTTCCCATAGGAATGAACTTATACGTGTATGTTTTCAACAACATTTTAAAGACAGACCACTTTTCTTCCGTATTTTTTCCTTCAGAAACTTTGTCCCAGTCTATGCCCTTTATAGACTCCTTTAGCATATTAAAATTTGCCTTTCTAAAGTTGAAAGTCCTAGCTGACCCCTTATACCATTGCTTCTCTTCTGGAAACTAATTTCAAATTAGACCACATTATGATCACTATTTCCTAAGTGTTCCCTTACTTGAATATTTGATATTACGTCTACATTATTTGTTATAACTAGGTCCAGTAATGTCTGGTTCCTAGTCTGTTCCTCTACTAATTGGGACATGTAATGGTCTTTTAGCATGCTCAGAAACCTATTTCCCCTAGCTGTACGACAGGTGTCAGTACTCCAATCAATGTCCAGATAATTAAAATCCCCCATAATTGAAACGAACTAGTTTTGTAGCCTTTTCCAATTTGCTGACTCACTCATACTAATACCTGGCGGTTTATAGCATATCCCTATCAGCAACTTCCCTGAACTTTTTCCTCCACTGGATATTTCCACCCACAATGCCTCTATATTATCACCAATATTCTCTTAAATAACTTCCTGAATACTTTATTTTATCTCTGGCTTACTATAAAGACATACTCCTCCCCTTTTTTTTTACCCCATCCCTCCTGAAGAGATTATAGCCTTCCAAGTTGACTTCCAAGTCCTCCTTACTACTCTCAATGTGTATCCCATAAATACTTGCCCCTCCCCAAAGCCTAGTTTAAAATCTCCTTCAACCTTCTAACCATCCTCTCCCCTAACACAGCATTCCCCTCCTCATTCAGGTGCAATCCACCTCGACAATAAAGATATCAAGTGAAGCCATTTATAATTAGCTTTTTCTGTTTAAGCTAGGGTGTAATGCAAATTACTTCAAAGCAAAACCTGCTCTCACAGGGTTAATGAACTGAAGGGGTAAAATGTGGGGCCAGTGATACTGGCCTGTGTTTATTCTGTGGCCCTGCAGACCCAAAGACTAGAAGATTATATTGTCACCTTTAGTGGGAAATGAACAGGTTCTGAGATCTCATGTGGTGCGCTATGTCCTGGTATGGGAGTGGTTTTTGGCACCTAGACATGTTAGGGAACAGTCTCAGAATGGAGGTGTTACACCAAGACACATGAGCTGTGACCACATGATAGCTAGCTATATTTTATACAGTAAAATATAATTCTATTTTCAAAATACCAGTTACAATCAAATTAGTGACCACTAATAAATAAATAATAAATAAATATAAATATATATATATATATATATATATATATATATATATATATATATATATATATATATATATATATATATATATATATACATACATACATACATACATACATACACAAAAGTTAATCCGTGCATGATACTCATGCATTCTAGTCAAATCAAGATACTTAAGGTCTTAAAAAGGTTCTTGTCATGCATTTAGGCCTAGCCCAGGCCTCCTCAGGGGAAGATTGTTACTTCCCGACGCAAGCGCCCTTTTTAATGCGTGTTCATGAGGTAAAATTACCTCACGAAAATGAGTTTGAGCCCTACCAAATTCCAGCCCTTTTTGATTTTTTTTCCCCACACACACTAAGAATTTAGTAGGTCAGTGTATAACTCTGCAACTTGGTTTTTTTCCACACACAGACGCCACTAAGCGCGTATGCGTATACATATATATATATATATATATATATATATATATATACACATATACACACACACACACACACACACACGTGAAGGGCAGCACAACAGAAAAAACAACTGTCCGTCACGTAGGGAATGGAAGGAAGTGAGAAACAGCTCAACAACCACACTTGACATATCTCTAGCATCTGAATATTTGTAAATTTGCATTGGATTTATTAATGATAAACTTGTGACACCTCCTCAGAAGAGATACGTTACAATTTAGTATTGGGTATTAAACATGGAAGATGTAAACTGTGGTTGTAAAACTGCCACATGCCTCCCTTGGAGACCAACCCCTCTAGGAGGGTAAAGGGGAAAAAAGTGCATTTAAATGAGGAAACCACTTACAATAAATAGTCTTTTAGGAAATCAAAGATTGATAAGTTGTCCATTTCCCAAGCCAATTTCCCTTGGTGCAGATTATACAACTCATATGGAAGTTTCTACTGTGTACTTTTTATTTTTAATCTGTTTTTCTATATATTTTATCACCTTTTATTAACTGTTTTATAACCTGTAAGCATTGGACTGTTTGTATATTAAATCTAACATTTAATAAGTGCTATCCTTATCGCTCTAAACAAATGCACTGCCTGTTTAGAAGTGGTTGATTGCTTTGCTGTGTTAGCCCTTTAAATACCAGTGTGGGAAGTGGTATCAGAGTGTAGAGTGTGCGCAGTTGGGCACCTCTCACTCCTGCTTAAAAGACTTCTCCCATGCTGCTCCCCACTTATGGAATTCTCTACAGCCTTCAAATCTTTAGGCACTCTTTGAAAACCCAATCTTTTTTTCCCTCTTCTTTTAGAGGTGACCTTATCCCAGATAACACTATTCACACTAATGCACCCTCAACAACTGTCCCAATCTCCACAGAACCTGTCCCCTTACTCACCTTTTGTATCCCCATCCTCTGGGGACTCTCAAACACACAGCATGTGTATGACAGACTTCATTACAGGAAGTCTTGAAGATTGCCCACTCAAATTTCAAAATAAGTGGTCTGCTTGGCTTTCACATCACGAGGCCACTGATCGTATTTCATAAACAAATTAAAAATGCAACACTCCATTTTTTATACTGTCATGACACTGAACAGATTTGAGCTCTAAATCGTCCTTTTCCCTTTACCCTACTAATACCCACACATACCACCACCAGTCATCCCTTTGCCTGGGACTTCTTACTCAGCTTGTTCGCTACTGGATGAAAAGCTTTTCCTTCTATTCTTTAATAATAGAAATTAGATTTGAAGTAATTTCACAATGTTCGCACAAATATATTGTAATTAACAGAAGAGCTAATATGCTATAGAGAGCGTTGTTGTAGTCCTAACTTGAGTGGTTTCTCTGCCTTCCCTTCCTTTAGTGCTACCCCACACACTCCTTTAAAACATTGTTACACTTTAAAAATTATTACTAAAATATACTTAAAATAAATAAAATCAATAGCCACCATGTATCTTCTTACAGTAAACCAGACTAATGTTAAAATGCAAAAAATAAACACTTTTTTCACCATGAGATTGCAGCTTTAACTGTTAATTTGCAAAAATATTCTGTGTTTTCTTTTAATTCTACTTTTGATGAAACTGTGAAATGTTATGACCTACATTCAGGAGATATTACAGAAGACAGCTCATTGCTTCCAGCGCATTACCACAGTGTCAAACCAATTAATATGGTGTCTTAACAAATCAAAGATCTAAACTCAGTTGCAGTATCAGTGTAAAATCACATTACATATCTAGGATACAAAATGATGATTTCTTATTTTCAAATGAGAATAAAACGTTAGCACGTCAGCTATGGTGAAAGGCCTTGCCCAAGAAACAAACCTTATATCACAAACATGAAATTTGAAAGTCATGTAGATGCCAATTCTTAACAAGAGAAGACCCCCAGGGGTCTTGGGATATAGAAATAAACAGAATTAAAGCGGGAGTAAGGTTAAAATGGAAATGGATTAGAGATGAAGGTGCGAGTAGCTTAAAAGGATGGAATACAGCGATGTACAGGGCCGAACTGGCCATCTGGCACAGCTGGCATGCCAGAAGGGCTGATGGCTAGAAGGGCCGAGACGACACTTACAGGCTTCCAGGTGGCTGGTTCCTCCCCAGGAACCAGCCACCTCTGTTGCGCGATGGATGAAGGCTCCTTCGCTCCCTGCCCCCTTATCCTCAAGTGTGCCGGCACTTCTAAACTGGCACTGTGCCCTGCAATCTGGACACAGTTTCCAGTTCTGCCCTAAACATTTATTTTTTTCTAAAAGGGGGAGGGGATCGCAGGGGCGGCCGTGAGTCTTGCGTGCAGAGGTGGGGTGTGCCGTGAGTAACATGCGAGGAGGGGGGGTTGTCACGAGTGAAGAATGGGCATGCACAGAGGGATCAAGTGTTAAAAAAAAAATAAAAATATCAAACTCCATTCACTTATAATTTCCATACCCCCCCCTTCTAAATTTCCACTTCGACCACTGCCCTCTGGCCCTGCTTCCGACTGCCTGTGTGAGCTGACAGCTGCGGATCCCTCCTCGCCCAGCGAACCCAGTAGGAGAACAGACCACACGATGCCATAATCAGCCAAGTTCATATATTTTCTCGTGTGCAATGTGTTTTTGACCATCCTTTCTTGAACTGGGGGCACTACTATGCCATAATGTGATTTGGGGGCACTACTACGCCATAATGTGATTTGGGGGCACTACTGCATGGACAAATATTAATTGAGGGTAATACTGTGTGGCATAATATGACCTGGGGCACTACGATGTGACATAATATGAACTTCTGCCAAAGGCAAGTCTCTCATTGTTGAATATGACGGGGGCCCAAAATTCCTCGTCGGCCCTGCCTGTGAGTCAAGGGTGTAAACATCTCCAGATAAATAATCTAAAAGGTTTCCTATCTAAATCAAAATGATGGATCACATCCAATTATCTCTCACCCACCTCCTCTATCCCCCTTAATTTATATACTGTGTTATTTAAAATGAATAGGAGACACATCCAGTTACTGTAGAAAAAAAAATATTTTCCTCTGACATTTTGCTGTAGATGGAAATACTTTTAATGCGGCCATGTGGGTTCAAATGATCATTCAATAGTTATGTTTATTCTAATATATTTGTTAGAGTTTTATTTTGTGTGGAATGAGCCATGAAAATTCTGCCATTACTATTTAATTCAGGAAAAAGGGTACCAGTTGATTATGTGTGTGTAAGTACTCTTTTGTGGGAGATTTGAAAAAAGCAAAATATTGGTTTCCTACAGTGGCGCCTGCATAATTGGTAGTACGGAGTTGCATGGTGGTGGTAATGTTGTATTGTTTGGGGCTTAGTATTGCTAATAAGTAGGAGAGGGTATTGCTGTAATGTGTGGGGTGATGCCGTTGCTATAATGTGGGTGGGTATTGATGTAATATGAGTGAGTGTGTGTGTGTGTGTGGGGGGGGGGGTTAATTATTGCTGTAACGTGGGTACTAATAATGTATTGTCATGGTATTTATTGATGTAATGGGGGTGCTAACATTGTAATGTTGAGTGTCATTAGGAGAAATAAATACCACCCACACACAAGCACTTATACTACATCATGTTGTAATGCACTGGCAATGTGCCAGCATCAGTGTGGAACAATATAGTGCATGGAGCCCACAACAGATGGGCCTGTGTGCTTTAAATGCCAGGGCTGATTTTTAGTCCCAGTCCGGCCCTGGCGATGTATCTTAAGAACAGGGTCATTCTACAAGCAGTACCCATCTACACTTCTTACTCTATATCCCAATCTCCACTTACAATACCTCCATCCTTTTTCACCGTTTTCCTTATATTTTTACTTCTGTGACTCCATACCTTGGCCTCTAGCACTATTCTATCCTTCGCCACCAGACTACAATTATCTATCCATAAATATTTGCCACACTCTACCAAACCCACACCTCCATTTGATTTATAACCCTGCCCGCAAATATCTCTCCCTCCACCACTATTCCCCATTACTCACGTCCTTTCATATTTTAACTATTACTTCCAGTACATGACCCTCTAACCATTCCCTTATCTCCTTTTTCCTGAAAGGACATCCTGTACACCCATCTGGAACAACCACCCCAGCCAGATGCTTCAACTACCACCAGGTTCCACGAACCAAGTCCACACGACAACGATCACTTATAACAGACAAAATCCGTGAAACCACACCATGACAAACCACCACAGCCCACGCTCTACTGCCACGGAAAGATAAGTATTACCCATTTCAAATTCTACTAGGTGGATGAACCAGTGTTAGCAGCACACACAATGACTCCCTCACAAGCCTAGCGCAATTGTATACCCAAGACAGTACTTCATTCAGAACTCAAACATATTCTGAGCTCAAAAAAGGAATATATTAGATAGAATAGATCAGACAATACTGGAGAGCTGCACTGCTGTTCAACTGCGGTTACCCAAGCACATCAAGGTCTTTGTTACAGACTGCAGATTATTACACTGTTTTTCTTTATAAAATAGTATATGGTCTTAGACTTGAGGCCCACTAGAGGATCCTACAGTAACTTTAATGATTACTCCAAAGTGAGCCCCTAGTCTGTTGTGTACAAGATGAACATGGGTAATATTATGCCACTTCATTATCTAAATAAGTCCATAAGAGACATTGTGCATTTACAGTGTGAACATAAAAGTGCTACAAAACAAATTATTTTCAACTCTACGATTGGGTCCATGGGCTGGATTATCCAGAGGCCACTAGAAGATCCGGTTAAGTAAAGCAAATATTAGCAGCATATATTTACCACCCTCTTCACCAGTTGTCCCTCTTTTTTTTGGACCCAAGTCACTCCTTCCTTCTAAATTGTACCTATATGGGTGCGATATTTGATTTGTAAAGGTAATGTACCATCATTAACTTCTAGAAGTGTGTGGTTACTAAATTCTAGAATCCACAGTATGTTGCCAATGTCTACAATATTGTACAGCTTGCAGATTATAGCGTAAACTGTATTTGTATTAATATATTCTACTGAATGCCAAACTGCGTGTATATATCTTTGACTAATACAGATTGAACCTTGAAATGTACCTGCAAGAATCTACTTCTGGCCATTTGAAGTTATGCAAGGTTGTGTATGCAATGTGCACATCAACCCCAACTTACTCACCCATAGGTGTACAGAGCAAAGAATATAAAACAGTAAGTCTATCATGGACCTAAACTCAAATATCAACTGTAGGTCTGTTACATTATATGTGCAATTTTAAAGCAGTACCCACAAAATAGTGGGCGAGAAAGTATTGCACATCTATTCTATTTCAATACTGGCTAGTTTCCATGTCTTCCATCTCATTCTCTCTCCCTAAGACTCATGTCCTTTGCCCTTTCGGACTTACTGTGTCACCTTTGGTAAGTCTCAATATGCGTGATCCAATTCTGTCAATGTGCCTCACACAAATATTTGGAGCAACTGTCCCCTTTCTGTCATTGTGTCCTGCCTACTCTGTACTCAATGCTCCTATTATGTCAATGCTCCAGGCCTGTTGTCTGTCATTGACTTATGTTTTGGAGTGGAGGTTAATGCTTGTCCACTAGCAATAAATCACTGCTCATATGGGGCCTCATTTAGAGTTAGACGTAAATCCAGCTAGAAGGTGCAATGTTGCATCTTGGCAAAACCATGTTGCAGTGCAGGGGAGTAAACTTAAAATGTGCAGGCAGCTTTAGAGTTGGGAGGGATATGTGATTTAATTCTACATTGCATAAAAAAAAAAAAAAAAAAAAAAAAGCTCCCCAGTATCTGTGCACTATCTGCAAAAGCAAGCAGTATTTTTTTCTGTGCGTAAATAAAGCAGTGCATATGCACCCACATGCATTGTAACATGGTTTGTCCAGGTGCCATTTAGAACCCTTTACTGGATTTGTGCCAAGTTTAAATCAGGCCCATGATTACTAACAGTACATAGCAAGTTAAGCACAGATTAGAGACTGTTGGATAAGGTTTGAATGTATTTAACCATATACCCCACATTTTGTAACAAAGTAGTAAGACTACTGTCGAAGTCGTATAATTGGATGAACGAAAGTATATTGGTTTAATATTGTTTTGCCGTGTAATTGCGATCCGTACGCCACGTAACACGTGGCGTGGTGTGATCGCATGGTAAAATACGCACGCACACACTCGCATTACAACATTTAGTTATCTATATAATTTGTATTCATATTGGTACCGTTACACTGTAATTTATGAGCAGATAATATTTGGTTTATTAGTAGTGTGTATATATATATATATATATATATATATATATATATATATATATATATATATATATATATAATGATTATACGTACACTTCAGTGATATACATGGTTCAGGTTGTAAGAAAGGTGGCATGTCTGGTATCATACTGAAACCCTATTCATCAGCAGCTGTCCGGTGCAGTCGGCGAAGAGATCGCACATTGCATACTTTAGTTATTGATATTAGGGAATAATCCTTTGTATGATGCTGGCTATGAAAGGAGCAGACCCCCTGGAGAGATGACCCCCACCTTTGGATTCCTTAGATTGAATCAACCTATGATCTGTTTACCCTGGACCCACCCAACGTCTGGACCTATAGAAACAATCTACGTCATCTCTATTGTTCACTGTGTAACACTGTACTGTATATAATCATAGCTGCACACCCCCTGGCTCTCAGTCAACTCTGACACAGTATTCTAACAGATATACTGTCCACCGAGTCCCTGGGGTGCGCAGCGAGCGCATGCGATAGCATTGGTATGTATTTATCTTTTGGTATTGGCTGTACTGTACTGTATCATAATATAATAATGTATTGAATTGTTGACTATTTACATCTGCTAAAATAAATCACTTTGTGCGTTAGAAACAATACAATCGATTGGGCAATGCTTATTTGAAAACAATATAATTACTTTAATACTACTATATGTAAAGGTACTACTAAAATCCCCAAAATGTCTGTTAAAAGTGATTTTTGAGATCATTACAGTATTCATTGGGACAGCTTGTGTATTGTAAAGAATAACTCACCCTAGAGTGTAAATATAAAAACATACAAATCTTTTTAAAAAGCAACATACAACCTCTTACTTTTAAATTGTCACAGAACTTGTTAGTGAACCGTACTTTAGGTTGCAGTAGCGATCTCAAACCTTCCAAAAAACTTAAATTACTTAATTTGCATATGGAGAAAAAATTAAGATAGGAAGAGGACAAACATTTTTGTTGGCCTTTTTATTAGTTCACAATTTTCTAAGACTTTCCTGATTTTAATATTTTCGTACATCATAGATAAGTACTTTTTATTCCATCAATAACACAATTTGTTTGACTGACTGGATATGTTGTGTGTTGTAAATATAAGCTAAATTATAGTATTAAAGTGAAAACAAACCTCTCACAAGCCTTTACACGGTTTTATGGGAAACTAGTGGTGATATTTCTGCCCTCAAAATAAAATGCTCAGAACAGAACTTGAAACCAATCAGAAACTCTGTATTCAAAATAAGCTGTTACCATACAAAATTCTATCACTGTTCGTAGCAGGGCTCTCCCATATAAGATTCTCCCTGTACCGGTTCACTTTTCTATTCATAAAAATAAGTTTAAAGGCATTTATCCTCAAAAGTCGTCCTAATCCTATTCACTTTTAAACAAAGCTGCATATTAATTATTATCTTTAATTTATAAGGCGCAACAAAGGCTCCGCAGCTCCGTACAGGACATACAGAAACTAGTGACCCATGATATATAAAGAACAAAATATGAAGAACAAAAATATACACAGACTCTCTGACTAGCCTCTCTTTTCGGTCTCTTCTTTCTTCTATTCTTATAGTTAAAACTTGGTCAATATCAAAACTCTTTATTATGATATACAATGATTGTATTAGTCCCTGAACATGCATAACCTGATTGTAACAGATTTTGTCTTGGACTGATGCTCATTATTGACCTTCCCAAAAATAAAACTGTTGGAGGGGGACAGCAGAGAGCGCGGCGGGAGAGAAAAATAATACGGGCAGCAACATTGAGGATAGACTTGAGTCAAGGTGAGAATCAGGTAGGTCAGAGAGAAGTTACAGTAGTCAAGGAGAGAAATTAAAAGCGAGTGAACAAGGTTTTTCCTGGCTTCCATGGTGAGAACGGTGGTAATCGTTTTCACGATTACCACCATTCCGACACCGAAGACACCTACATGAAAAATCCGAAAGTGTAAAAAAGTGATTAGCATTGAAGCAGACTTACCTTCAAAACGACTCTACATCTCCAATGGCAGCACCACACTCCCAGCAACTTATTCCTAAAAAATGTCTGGCACCAAACTGTGATTTGATTGTGATCTGACTAAATCTTAATTTAAAGCAGCAATGTCAGGTTAAGTGTTTATACATTTAAGCTGAGGGGTACCGCCATATATAGTTTTTTAGCATAACATATACCCCTTTTCTGGGGCTGGCTGGCAGACTTTAGCCCGGGGGGCAAGTATATAGCACTGGCCCATAAGTAGCGGCCCATTTTTAAAGGGGGGTCTCACTGCTGGCCCTGGGAGGACCCTCTGGGGACCGCTGGGCCCAGGCAATTGCCTAGGTTGCCTAGTGGTAAATCCGGCCCTGGGTGCTGCCATCGGAAATGTAGAGTGTCGTTTTGAAGGTAAGTCTGCTTCAATGATAATCACTTTTTTACATGTAACCCCTGGGGATGCTGCAGTTGGACTTGAGCACCCAGGGGCTAATAATCACAATTGCATCAGTAAAAAAAAAAAAAAAGATGGATATAGCCATTTACCAGTCCAGGAAGAAAAAACACATTTCCCACAAGGCTATTGTGGAGAGGACACACTGGTGCAGATAAGTTACTGGTTATTTTTACCTATCTGTTATTATTCAAGTGGGGTTTGGACTATATCTGGCCACAAGGGCTGAAGAGTTAGGGATAGATGGGTGGGCAGGTAAAATTGCAACAAGTGTTTGTCGAATCAGCATTTGTGGAACTACAAGTCCCAGAATACAAATAAGGAATGATTTTACAGTTGTTGCTACAGGAGGGTTTGCATACTGTGACTGCTGTACCTCACTACCTCACTGCAAGTGATTTAAAGACATCTAAAAGCTGCAATCTGGACACATGGTGCTTCCATGCCATGCTGCATCCATACAGAAGGGCCCCAACTTGCAGTGCACTGCTCCATTTGTGTTGCATGTTTGAATACTGTTGATGTGTGTGTTTGGCAGTACATTGTAGAGCTATAAGGAAAATATATATACATATTCACCCCGCAAGATATTCCCAGTATCAGGAGCAAGTAAGGTATCTGATATATTTTTGTATAAGGCTGTGACAGTTAATGTTCATATTGTATGCTGTTAATGTTATTGATTTATTGCGAGTTATTGTGTTAACTTGGTGTTCATAGTAAGAAGTGGTGCTCCACTTTTATCCACACGGTCTTATTACTGTATTGTATTGTTTGCACTATTATTTCAAATTATACCATAGTATATTTTTCTATAAAATTACAAAGCTGCATTTAGGGTTTCCATTTCAATAAATGTGCCTGGATGGCTTTTGCAGCACACAGTTTGTCACAGAGTGTTAATACTGGGCAGGGGGTTTCCCGAATCTCCCCCTGGTGTATCTTTTGAACACCCCCCAGAAGAGAAAGCAGCGATTCGGGTGGAGGCACTGAAAATCAAGTACCGAGGTGAGAAGCATCTGCATTGTTCAATATATATATATATATACCCTCACAATGCATAATACAGAAGGGGGTGTTACATACACTTTCAGATTTTTCATTTAGGTGTCTTCGGTGTCTGAATTTTCCGCACTGTTTAACTGTACCGCACCCGGTGAGAAAGGGACATATCTTGATATACTCCAAAGGTGGAAGGAGCAGGATTTTTGTTTAGTCACATTACAAAATGATAGTTCCTGCTGCATATTGTGAGGAAAGATACTCTTGCTGCAATATTTTATACACTTGGCTGCTTAGAAATGCTCAAGGCATATTATTCAGACCTGTGGTGCTCAAACTCTTCTTTAGCCCCAAGTTCAGTGTGTCATTGTCGGGGGAGGGCTGGCATATTTCAGCCCGGGGAGCAAGACTCGACCCATCATCCTATTTTAATGGGAAAAAAAATGCAGGTTGCCCAGCCCAAGATAGCCCATTATGGGACCATCCTGCGGGGGTGGTTCAATGGGCCACCAGCATTTTTTGCCCTTTAAAATAAGCTGCTGAGTTGAATCTTGCCCTCCGGGCTGAACTTTGGAAGCCCTCCCCTGCACCCACTTCCACTTTTATAAGGATACCTTAAATGACACAAAGCTTCTCTAGTGAGGTTCTGTTCATAGTTGCAGAACTACAAGTTTAAACTATAGTTAAGTGGTTTGCAACAGATGGCAGTCAAACAGCACAGATTATGAAGCAAGTTAATCTTCTAACCGCAGAAATAATGATCAACCCTCTGTGGGACCAACATCCACTGATGAGGCCACTGAAAAAGAACAGCGCTACCTGCCAATATAGTTGGTCTAAACTGTGGTGTGTGGTGATAACTGGCTCTTTACTATATTTCAGACAACTCAATCAATGCCAATGGAAACAGCTTCACAAAAACTTTCAGCTTCAAAAGACAACCAAGTATTAAACTGCTAAGAATAAATACTTTGCAACTGCAAACAATTATGGGAACATTTATTGGTGGAAAGGACAAGGTGGTGATGCCCATAACCAGATTACAGAAAATATTTATGAAAACAAATTGTCACGTATTGCATGTTAATCACTTCGCTAATTAGCAGGGTGAGGTTAGAAACTACCTGTACCACATAGAATGTCCTCTACTGTACACCATGACAATTTGCATTTATCTAAATGTCTGTTAGAACACTACCAGTGAAGCAACTTTATCACTACACCAAGACACTATCTAGGCACAGGGCCATCTTTTCCATTGGGCACAATGGGCAGGTTCCCGGGGGCCCCACGGGCAAGGGGGCCCCATATTAGAATAAATAATCCTGCAAAAGAAAAAAAAATGAAAATAAACCTTCAAGGGTCACTGAGCAAGTACATCTATCTCTATATATATCTATCTCTATCTATCTATCTATATCTATATGTGTGTATATATATATGTAGGGGCCCCGGTGCACTGCTTTGACCGGGGGCCCATAATGTTAAGATGGCCCTGTCTAGGCAGGACACATGCCCACTTCCATTTCATTTATAGAAAGGCAGCATAAGTCATCTTTCTGGCCTGGCCCTCTGGAATAAGTGCAATGAATTCAAATTAAATAGGAGTATATGTCTTCCCCACATGCACAATCTTTGGCTTGATGATTTGGTGATGTACTCCACTTTCCTGCTATTGCAATGTTTTCCACATCAAACAACTCAGCTGCAGATTTGCATATTTCTAAAGGTGCTCAGCAAATAGGATGTTTTAAGATATAGCGTATGGCAAATACAGAGTGCACAATATTCACATTATATTGAGTCACAAGGGTGGGGGATTGGGTAATATATAATACAAGGGAGTTTAAATAAATATTCTATTCCAGTTTGGCAGACAGAAGTAAAAGTTAATTATAATTGAGAGGATTTTATTATGTTTGGGACAGAAGGGAATGCAACAGCGACAATGATGGGTGGTTTGGCACAGCTGGATGCCACTGGAAATATTCATGGACCCAAGTACACCAGCTTAAAATATATATATATATATATATCTCTATCCATCCAACTATTTGGCAATGGAACAAGAATGAATAGCTTTTGTTTCATTTTGCAGACAAATAAATAAATGACATGTTACGTCCAATCAGGCTCAGAGAGCGACTGGGGTAAGAAAGGAGCAAATCTGCTAAATTAAAAAGGAATTGAAGGTGAAGGACATTATAGTGCTTGAAAGACATGAGAAAACAAACAGAAGGTGCCATGTGTTATTGACTTCCTATCTGTGTAGATGTTTACATTGACAGCTGAAAAATAATTTAATTTGCAGGTAAAAATACCCAGTATGTATAAATCTCTCTTAAACATACATATATAGAGATAAACTGCATTTAATGTTCTCAGACATCTCGCGCACAATCTGTGCTAGTTTTACAGCTTCTGTTTAAATACATAAACAATGCCAACCCTCTATATAAACACAGACTGCAAGAGACAGTGCGACGTATGGACACAGCGTGTGGGAAACCAGATCTGACAGCAGCAAAATAATGTGATTAATGGGTTTAAACATCAAGATCACACTGGATAATCTAATGCTAGTGCAGCGAAGGACATGGCTGGCCAGTTAAAATATTTATCAAATTTTTTATTTGATCTGCGCAAATTGGTCACAATGCCAGTATCGATAAAAGTGTAGTACATTTTACACCAATACATTTATATACATTTGTCAAGAGCTGCATGACTGCTTTCTATAATAAGCCATAGGGGATAGCCCTCACATCTGCTTTCCACAACCAAGAAAACAGCAACATTCTAGATTACATTGCTCTACAGTTCATTAACACATTTGTTTTCAGTTTCAAATCCTGCAATTTCCAGCAAGCAGACTATTTAAGACCTAAAGCAGGTATAGGCCCCTGAGACTTTTGGGATTTGTTTTAAATACTAGTATAAACTCCAAATAACTCACACATGGTAAACCTACATTTTTGATACAACAGAATGCATTTACATTACCTTTTCCTATTCCTAAGAAAACTATGTGCTGAAAACATTTGCTAGTTTTTTGCACATGGGGCAACATCTGACAAACACTAATACCTACGCTAACATGTGTATGTTAATCACACTGGCAAAGATCAAATAGAACTCTGCCCATAACAGAAGGAAATACTTTTAAGGTCCAAGCTTCATTTTCCCAGTGTTTTAACAGAGGGATAACTGATGGACATGTTACACCATTTTTATTCTGGATCTCTTCCATGTTTGTTCATTGTGGAAAACATCTTTCAAAAAGTGTTCAAGCCTAATAAATCATAAGCTCATGTAGCATGGTTGTTTCTTGAATTACCAATTTGACTATGCAGAGACCCACAAGGACTACAGTTATAAACTAAAAGGAGAACTGGTACATTCCCAATGGGGTAATAGATACACCCAACATTTACTTCCTTATACTCAACCACACCTGATACACATCAAACACAACTGCACAAGTTTTCAAACCGCACGTGTATGAGAGCTCTGTATATATTGT
Organism: Mixophyes fleayi; assembly: GCF_038048845.1. Lineage (NCBI taxonomy): Eukaryota > Metazoa > Chordata > Amphibia > Anura > Limnodynastidae > Mixophyes > Mixophyes fleayi. The sequence continues at coordinate 50,387,858 of NC_134411.1, read as the reverse complement.
CAATAAAAGCCTTTGACATTTATACTGAAATAAAATTACAAGCATTTCATACCATAGCAACATCTGACAAAAATGTCTAAAAACACTGAGGAAGCTAACTCTGTGAAAACAAATACTTGTGTCATTCTCAAAACCTTTGGCCATGACTGTAGGTCATCAAATGCGGATAGTGACCAGCAAACTTTTAGCATAATTAGTATGTCGTTCATTCCATCTAGAAGAACTTCTAGAAGATAAAGTGCAGAAAGATATACTGATATTCACAGGTAAAAGGAGTTTAATATGGATCTCGCCGACTAAACTACACTATAGAGCAGAACGCTGAGGTGGTAAAATCCACAACCCCACAGAGAATAAAGCAGCGATGTGGGCTGCAAATCCAGATGTGAATATCTGCAATGTCTCAAACTTTTTGAATAATGATGTTTTTTTAAGTCAGTGGAACTCTGAAAACAAATATCTAGTATAGTCTCTTTTGAAACTCCACAATAAATACAGAAAAAAGATTGTGGAATTAGAGCAAGATATTGAGACTGCGAAGAAAGATCTTTAAGAATTTAATGAACATCCACTCTATAAAGATAGAGAAAATCAAGTTAACAAAAGATTGATTCAATTTGAGATTAAAGTTAAAGAAAATAAATTTATAAGAGTTCAGAATGACCATCGTAGAGGAGAGATTTATGTATATCAGAGGTTGCCTAGGAATAATTTATCCACGGAACATAGAAGTACCAGTCTTAATAAAGATAAGTATACTTTTAAATCAAAATTGACGAATATAAATGACTCCGATAACAAATTTGATCATAACACCTCTAGACATAGATCTGATTCTGTCTCAAAACTTGTATTTTAAAGTAGTTTCTCAAATACTTGAACCAAATAATAAAGCACAAATATGAAGAACCACCACCTAAAGTAGGAGCTAGACCAAAATTTAGAAATTCTAATAGCTATCATTTTTTAAGGAAAAATCAAAGAGATTTAAATTTTCAATTAAATCATCAAATCAGGACATTCAATTGATAGAAACCTTAAAGCTAAGAACACCAAAGAGGAAGAATTTAGAGAATCAAGAGGAGGAAGAAGAAATAAGATCCCACAATAATTAAAAAATCTAGAGGCATTTTTAACCTTTCATCCAAGACTATCACTCAGGAGAAATTGTCGATCAGGTTTAAATTTGCTCCTTCAAGTAAACACCCCTTTTTTTTTCTTTTTTAACTATTTGTTGATATAAATAAATGTTAGGAATTTATGCTGCAAAAGATATTTTGCCACAAATGAAGGAGAAATACAAATGGCTCTCCTATTGTTTTAGATGCAAATGATAAAATATTGGTTTCTATATTGGAAAGACTTGATACAGAGACCACTATAGCGATTTATATAGATTTAAATATTGGTGTAGGTTCATCCTTAATATCAAAAAATGTAATTTCATCATATTTTCTAAATCCAACTTTTATCCCTTCAAATTTAGGAGGTAATTATATTGATACTTTTTAGCAATCTTCACTGAGTCAGATTAAAACTATGTGAAAGAGAGGAGAGAATAAAAAAAAACAACAAAAACCACCACCACAACCACCTTTCTTCAGCAGAACAAAAAGCACTTAAAGATATTTGGGATGAAAGAACCTTAATGATCAAACCCGCTAACAAAAGGTGAAGGGGTGGTCATTCAGGATCTTAATATTACTATTTAGAAGCAAAACGTCAACTGACAAATACTGATTTCTACACCACTATAGCTTCAGATCCAACTCTTACCTACCAAAAACAATTTATGAAACCATTAGATGTGTCTGTAGACAAATATGTTATTAATAGAGAAACTAGAGATTTTCTATATATTAAATATAGAATTATACCAAAATATTGCCTGCCAAAAATACATAAAATGCTTATTCACCCTCCTGGCTGTCCAATACTTTCTGGTATTAGTTCATTGGCATCCAATCTTTCCTTTTACATGGACTCTTTCCTACAATCACTGTCTTCTTCTCTTTCATCACATATTAAAGATACAACACATTTTTTACAAAGTACAAAAGATATCCAATGGGAATCTAATTATATTTTTTGACAAGTGAATCCTTATATACTAATATACCCCATCAAAAACATTTGGATGCGGTTGGTTACTTTTTAGATCAACATTTTAAATTTGGATCATAGAAAGTTTATTTTGTCATCTATTCAATTCATTTTGATGTAAAATTTTATTTTTGACCGCACCTTTTATCTCCAGACAAGGTACCGCGATGAGGACCAGGTTGGCCCTGAGCTTTGCCAATCTCTATAAGGGCCACTTCAAAAAGGACCACATAAGGGGGGGACAAGTTTGCGGTAAACCTGGTCCTTTAAGAGCGCTATATAGATTACCCATTTTTTTATTTGGAAAGGGGATATAGATTTAATTAAAGTTATTTCTTGCGCATCTTAATCAGACTTCTCACAATTTACTGTTTACAGGGACACAGTACTAATTCAGTTAATTTTTGGGATATTTCATTTGAAGTTATTGATAACCATATAGAAACATACACTTACCAAAAAAGGGGAATACAAACAATTTTATCCATTTTCAGAGTAATCATTGTAATAAAATGGCTCTATAATATACCTTTTGGACAGATAAAAAGGTTACGACAAAAAAACTGTTCCACAGAGCAAGCAACAAAATTGATAGATACGTTTCAAGAAAATAATTATCCTGTTGATCTATTAGATTAATTGTTCAAATATATATGTCTCAACTTGATAGGGACAATTTATTTAGCAATACCAAAAGGAAGGATGATTCTGATTTTGTCAAATTTCCTGTGTTCATCACCAGATTCAACAATTCTTTTAAGTAAAGATCATTAATTAAACCATAAACATTTATTGATGGAAGCCATGGTTAAAATCAGAGTTGGGATGGAATGCTAAGGTGGTATTTAAAATAAGCTAGAAACTTGGGGAACTTTTTAACTCCCAGTCACTTTACATAACTTCTGATCAAAATACACCTAATGTTACTAGTTGGACCAAATTAATGAAAAACTATGGGCTGCTACATATGTGGAAGCACAAAATCTATCATGTGTGGTAATATACAGTGTCAGAAGAGTATTGAATCTTGTTACAAAAATAATGTTGTTAACGCTTATATTACCTGTAACACTGGATACGTTATATATATATGCTGCAGTGCCCTTGTGGCCTGCAGTATATTGGACGTACCAGTAGAAAATTAGAGTTAAAGTAAAAACAGACAGAATATTATAAACAGGAAAATTAACCATAGTATACTGAGACAGCATAATAGTGACCCACTAGGAATGAAATTACTCAGTTTAAAAAAGTGATTCTACAGAAAGAGAAGGGGATAGATTTATGAAATTATGGCAGAGAATCATTTCGGATTCATATGATGGATACGTTACAACTTGCAGACTTAAATGAATGTCTGGATTTGGATTATATAATACACACACACACAGAACTTGCAGTGATTGCCTTCTGAGGAAAGTGTGTTACACACAGAAACACGGCAAGGATCCTTTTAGTCTTATGAAGAACTACACCACCGCTATTATATATAGCGCTCCTCAGCTTCCCGTTGATTTCCACTTTGGATTGTAACTTGTGAGCAGTGCCCTAATTGTCTAAATCGGAGTATCAAGATTGCAGTCATACCAAACTGGCTGATTTACTCCCCGTGTTATACCTGATGATCTGGCGATGTGGAATCCATCTCTATGTGGTGTCGGAATATTATTTAATATCAAGTGCTGGAGATGCTGATATACAGAGAAGGCGAGATTTTTATATCAATATTTGAGACATTGCAGATATTCACATCTGGATTTGCAGCCCACATCGCTGCTTTATTCTCTGTGGGGTTGTGGATTTTACCACCTCACTGTGCTGATTAACCTACACTATAGAGCAGAACACTGAAGACGCCAAGATCCATATTCAACTGCTTTTACCTGTAAAAGCAGTTGAATATGGATCAGTATATCTTTCTCCACTTTATATTCTGGGAGTTCTTCTAGATGGAATGAATGACCTACTAATTATGCTAAAAGTTTGCTGGTCACACTTTATCCGCATTTGACGGCCTATAGGAGACACCTTTACATCATAGTATGTGTGTCTGGTCACCTTCAGACAACACATTTTGGAACTTTGTTGGCATATACTGACCATATTACTCATCTACATTATTTTTTATTGCATTAACAGATTGACTGAAGAACACCACACAATACTTTGTGTTTCTTTTATGATATGATGCTATTTGAATATATTGTATAATCAGTATATTATAAATTTATATCTACAGTGATTTTGTTATTGATTGATTTATATGATATTTTTATTAATGTATTATCTTAGACTGCGCTTGTTACCCACAAAAAAAATAAATCTAACAATCTAACTAATTTTGCCTTTGTACATACATTTTTGATGTGAGGTTTACACAGCTCTTGACGGCAGCTGATTACACACAATACCATTATTACCAGCAGCACTTGAGAATCTGTACAGTTCTGGATTAAGTCTCATTACCCAACAAACTTTATCCTTGCATTTCTGACATAAAAATTCACCACATATTAACTTTAAAATTTAAAACTATATAATTGAATTTATCATTGTTTAATATTAACTATACATTTTCATTACAGTCTATCTAAGAGGAGAGACATCTGCTACATTGCTGTTGAGCAGGTGCATATATAAACTTTCAAGTGTTTGTAAGTATGGCATTAGATGTGATACAACAAGCATCTATAAAAGAATTGTATACAAGGAAATTCATGGATGCTCATAATTTGAGTTCATCTCTCTTTGTACAGTCTGATCCTTTGCTCTGTAGCCTCGTGTTCATGTTTCTTCATTACAGACTGCCTGATGAACCAGTTAAATGGTCATTTCAATGCCTATCCCCAACTAGGTCAAGAAAGTAATGTGTTTTTTTGGGGGGCTAGAATGCAGCTAACTACATTGTTTGACAGGAAACAATTTAATTAAGTATCAGAAAAAGAAAATATAAAACCTTTTCAATAAACATATTGCGTCCTGAAAGGCACATATGGATGCAGGATATGAGTAGATGAAAGGCTTTGCAAGCATCAAAAGGAAATGTCTTTACAGTAAGAGACAACAAAAATAGAACATTGCCCAGAGAAAGAAAGATGGACATAATGCCCCTGTGCTAGAATACATTTTAGAAGGTAATTAATAAACACTCACATACAAAAATATTGAACAGGCCTTGCTTTGGCTAATATTGCTGCAAGATGAGACTTTTGGTGCCTCATGAGTGATGATTGGTGCGTTTCACAGAAGCTTGAACACCACAATGCTACTTTCTGGTGTTACTAGTGTATAGCTGCCCGTATGCATTGCTGTGCAGACATTACAGACATTAAAAGGACAACAGCAGAGAGGACATACAATAAATGCAGGTATAACGGCATACTAGTGCAAGTGGAAAAAGTATTCATATGAAGGTCTAATATTTAGTAGCCAACAGGAACTTCCCCCACGTCTGACTTGGCTATTTGTTCGCCTTTAAATTTCTGGGTAATTGTCTTTGCACAATAAAGTAAATAGCAAATGCTATACTTTTCATAGATTCAATTGAATGAAAACAAAAGGTGGTTTTCTTCAAAAACATGATCTTTTCACAGATTAAACAGCTAGAAGACAGAAAAAAATGAAAACGTTTGGAAATACGGCAATGTTTCGGTTTGACGTTTTAGGCTTCTTGGTATACTTTATGAATGAAAGCTGAACAGAAGATCAATGAACAAAACTGTCAAGCTGTCAGATTTCTCAGTCTTTAAACATGCAATGCCAATCTAAAAGATCTGGTTGTCCAGTGGTCACATATCTGGATCCAACAAGGCAACTTTAGTGCGGCTAAACAACGATTGCATACATAGTCAGATGCTAACTGGATTTACCATCAGCCCCAATATATATCTGATAGATTCTCATCACTTGTTGATCGGGACAAGTAGTGTTTTTAGGCCCATACCCTTTGCAATTTGTGGTCAGTTTGGTATAAATCAGCTTAATTGCTGCCAATAGGCAGTCAAACACATGGTATTATATATGCACAACACACCTTCGCATGTATGCATTTTTGGGTGCTAGAAAATATACAGACATTGAAACACTGTTTAGCGGTAAAAGGAGCACTTTAGTTGCAAGTAGTATACAATTTTCCCAGTGAAAGATGTGCCATTATTTTTCCTCTAGACAGAAAAAAAAAGCAGTGTTCACAAATGACAGATGTTTGCATGAGCTAGAGCAATTAAAGTGTTCCTTTATGTTTTTCAGTGTCATGTAAAAGATACATTTAGCAAACATAACTCCTAGTCTATGCGCTATTGTTTTCTAACTACACTCTATAACAGAGTGTATGTAGCATTTACCTCCACTGCAGTGTCTCCATTTTCGATTGGCCGGGCACATGCAGACTTCTGTATACAGCAGACTCCCATTGCTGGATTATTTAGCAATCGGCAGCAGTTTGAAGTGAACAGCATAAATGGTATTTGCCATACACAGACTAAACTACAGTATAGGCAAGTGCATCTAGCAAACGATTGTAAACAGAATAGGGGGCATCATTTTCACATCTAACCGTAAAAACCCCTAAGCGCAGAAATATTCTCTATAAAACACTACTGTGGCAATGATTAATAGTCATTAAAAACCATTAATGAGTATACTGGCAAAATGTGTACCCAAGGAAAACTAAATGACTGAATACCAGGTGGATGGTGGTATAATAATAATTCCGATTGGTTAGTCTTTCATTAAGTTTTTAAAACTTTAGGCGATCAAATGCCACATTAAAGTTACAGAAAGAAGCAAGTTTTAAATTTTTAACAAGTCTTTGTGTCAGGCTATAATAAGAACCTTGATATTTAAATTTTTTCTTCTTTCAGGCTGCTATTTATGATACTGGACTACCATGGCAATCAGTCACATGGCACATGACAGTGAGCAGAGGGGCTTTGGAACTACCCTGTGGGCTCTGTCTGCACTGAGACATCATTACATGACATTACATGAGAGAGATGAGCCTGTGTCTTTGCAGCAGGCCGACTGTCTGGCAGCCACTGTTATTTGCCAGAGTTTTAGAAAAGGAGATAATTTGTAGCATGTTTAAAAAGGTGCTTAATTTGTTGTATAAAAAAAAACCAAAAAACAATCCGTGGCATTGCAGCTTCATCACAAAATAAACACAATACATTGGTTTAAAAATAGTGCAATATACACTTATCTGTGTGATGCTTTTATAAATACTGCCTATTGCATTTTCACAAGTATAAGCTGCACATGTTTTACAATGATATTGTGTTATTTGACATGAATAGACATCTCAGACATTAAATATGCAAATCTACATGAAATATGCAAATCTGCATGAACAAGGCATCCGTCTTAATGTATTTTCCAAGAGTAAGAAACATATTAAGCATATAAGCTAGAGGCAATGAACCCATTTATGGTTTGAACTGCTAAACAATGTAATGACCAAAATTGGATCAACGTGCATGGTTTTAGCTATGGTCTACTAAACAGTATTGGACTTAGGGCAATTTGGGCTTCATAGCCACCAATGACCAATCTATAATCTTCACTGATCAGAAGGACCACCAGCTAATGTCAAATAGTTTTTGATCAGAGATTTGACAGAAAGCAGCAATAATTGAAATAAAAATAAATTGGGAATGATTGTACAAATTGTGATTATGCATTAAAGTGTCACAACATTGATCCAGGAGAGATTTTATTGATCAGGATGATGCAACCAATATTGATCCCAGGGATCTGATAGCTTTTGCTGGAGTCAGGATAGAATTTATTTTTCCCATGCGAGATGTAAGTTGCAAATCTTACACTAAGGGCTTTATGTTTGGCTTCCTCTAGATCAATAGCTTTATAAATATAGGATGAGCTGCTCTCATAAGAAGGCTGCTAGTTCTGAAGTCAACGTACATTTTTAAACTACGTTCCCAAATGTATATCATGCCAACCTTCTATAAACACAATGTGTAAAATAAATTTATAATATAATTTGCTATTTCATCCTATAAGTAGAAAAGTGATCCATGCTGCGTGATGTAAAGAATTTGGCTTTATTGTGTATGTCACCTTCTATTTCCCCATGTGTTTTCATTGTGCATCTCTTTGATTTCTCATGTATTTGGTCTAGGGCAGGGGTGGGCAAACCTGTCCTCAAGGGCCATATCCAGTTCATGTTTTTAGGATTTCTGTCTGTAGAAACAGGTGGGATAATTACTGACCCAGCCAAATAGATTAACTCAGCTGTACATGATTAAAGAAATCCTAAAAACATGAACTGGATATGGCCCTTGAGGACAGGTTTGCCCACCCCTGGTCTAGGGGGACACCTTTCTTCCATCAAATGTATAGTCCAACTTCTGCTGTAGGTCATTGTTCTGTAAGCATTCTCTTAACAGGCTCCTGTATGTACAGCAAAGTTTATGAAGTTCATTAATTTCCATTTCTTCATCAGCTCCCCAATCTTCCCAATTGTGCGGCTCCTGCACATTTTAGCCAGCACATCGGGCCCTAATAGGACCTTGAAAGTGAATGCTGTTTGGGCTCCCAGTGGGCCAGTTGCAATATGACCTCTGCAAGTCCTATTGTTACATTAGAAGAGTGTGTGAACAAGCCTGGCTTCCGTTGCTTGAACGCCCAGCTATGTTACACGTGCACAGAGGAGTCAGCAGTGCATATGTACCTGTACAGCGATGCGGAATTAGTGGCGCTATATAAATGATGATGGTGATGATGATTCAGAGGCAGATATCACAGATAGCACCTGGTGGGGTTTTTGCTTATTGCAAGATATTCAATGTGCAACAATTATACATGCCTTTATTATAGCTTTGTGAGCATAAAAATATGCTTTCAAGAATCTAATGAGTGGAGCCCGTATAGGGGAATGCAGCTCTTCTCAGGGCACAGAAGATATTTTAGGAGTGCCTACAATAAGGGTTATTATTACAGTGATAAAAAAAACACTTATCCATATGTATAAAGGAGCTACTGCTGGGTAGCCTCAGACAAAGTTTTGCAGGGTGTAATGATACCGTTGAACATGTACTTTTTATCCTTATGTCCCCCTAGAGTGTGTGAACACATTAAGACTGTATTTAGTATGTGTGTTTTAATTCCCATAGCATGTCTGTATTAGGCTGAGTTACATGATCTATTACACTGTAGGTGAGGTATTCATGCTAGTCCTAAGTATTCCTATAGTTCACTTATGCCAAAAGAGTAAGTCTATGTGTATTCTAGATCTGCAGAAACAATTCATCAATAATTATATCAAGTCCTCTGTTCTAAAATCTAGAGAGGCAAGTGTAATGTTTAAAGCACAATGGAAACACAAGCGAAACAATGGAGTGAATAGCCAATATTACATTATAGATAGTAAATATTCTGCCCTGCTATTTAACCACACGCTACAGGCTAAAAATGAGAAACTGAAAGATTGTGCTTTTAGCTTCAACTGTAGGCAAACTAGATAATGTTTAGAGGTGTATTTACAAGCCAGACAGGGTGGCTTTCTGTGTCTGATTTAATTAACTTAAGAAATGTGTTTTGTATTCCTATGCCTCAATACCCTAAAACACAGCAGACAGCCAGGCACACCCTTACAGTCTGAGGCTATTCTGTGGGTGTAAGAAAGAGCAGTGGAGGGTCAGGGAGGAAGGAAAAAAAAGATCAGGCTGGTGTAGGAGGTAATGGTTTGTGCCAGCTGACAGAGGACAGAGGCTGGGAGAAGGACTGCAAGGACCCTTGTTCCTCATCCTTTGGATTAGTTGCCCCAGGTCTTGTGAGTGTGTGCTCACAAAAAGCGAGGTGACAGTGAAGCAAGACTGCTGACCTGCTGGTAGTCACTGGGGCTTCGCACTCCCAGGAATAGTGCCAAGGAGTGTAGAAGGAGCTGGTAACAAATTGTAAGCCTATAGATGGATTTCACAAGGTGGCCATAATAGAACCGATATATTGTATGTACTTTCCTCGTGTCCATTGTGCATACCTGTTATTACTCCTGTACATATGTTGGTTTTGTGCCTGTTCCATTAATAAAAGCTACCATTGGTCAAGTTGGATATCTGCCTGGGTGTAAATATTTACCCACATACAGGGGATCTCTGTAGGCCATACAGCCTTGGTAGACACCATTCCATCACACAGGGCTTTTCCTGGTGAAGGTATCCCCATACAAAGCACAATGAAGTCTATTTAAGAAGGATTACATTGATAAATGTACATTCTGAGATCGCAATAGCAGGGTTCTTTCACAGAAAAAAAATAAAATATTGAAAGAACACATTTTTTCAAATAAGAATTGCAGCATAATCATCTTTGGAACATGGAACTGAAAGCAGAAGTTCGTCCAGTTCCACTGCACGTGTGCGTGTACTGGTAGAGCCAGGTGATGCATGCAGAACTGGCTGGTGAAACAATAAGACTCTTCTTACAGTTGCCAGCCAGCTGCCACAGATACTTTGTAAATAAATTGTGTAGAAACAAGATATTATATTAATATTTTAGCAATATTTTTCTGCTATAAAGGGGCTATAGAAAATTTTCTTTATCAATGCGTAATCGTAAATAGAGCCCTAAGCGACTAAGCAGAGTACTGTCACTCCATAAAACACGTGTCCACATGTACTGGGTCTCACCTGCCTAAAGTCACAAGAAATCTCGCCGCAATGTTTTACAAGAGAAAAGGAGTACAGGCAGAATTATATTACAGGAAAACATGTCCATTAAACCCATAACATGTTGCCAATGGCAGCTGTTACATCAAGTGGAAGAAAACCAATGTTGCACATTTCACATTCTCTAGGAAGTGATAGGCAACCCAATACAGCTCAGGGCCTAATGGGCATCACTAACCTGCAAAAGAGCCGTACATAACCCTTGATCTAAGGAATAAGTAAAAACAACACATTTGATCAAAGAAAGAGACCTATCAATAACATCATACCAACAGGCATGTCAAAGAAGTGTTACAAGCTATAACAAATCTGAAAGCAGGAAGGAGCTTGGGGCCACCGTTAAAGGCTCCAAGGGCCGCATGAGGCCCTAGGTCTGCTAGGTCCAACACTGCTCTAGGCCACAACTCTGTATGTATACAACTGTATCAGTGTCTAGGGATGATAATAGTATGCAAGAAAGAATTTCACCTAGACAGGAAATTAGGGTCTACTTATATAGACCTGTCCAAAAAGGTCGATTTTCAAATGCTGCTTATCACATTTAATCCCACTTTGCTTTCACATGACAAGCTAATAGCTGTGAGCCTGTGAGAGAATGATTTGTAGAAGGACAGCCAAGAATTTTTTTTTTTTTATATGAATGAATAATACGAATAATGAATGTCATGAAGAGTGATCAGATGAATTGCAATTCATTTCAAAGTCCCTCTCTGCCATGACAATGAACTTTATCCTAAAACCAACATTTCCACTGCATTTCAGCCCTGCCACAAAAGGACTAGCTGACATCAGGTCAGTGATTCTCTTGTTAACATAGATGAGTGTTGACGAGGACATGGCTGGAGATCACTCTGATCACAGACCGGAAGGTTTAAAAGGAGGGTGGTGCTTGAAATCATTGTTCTTTCTCTGTTAACCATGGTTACCTGCAAGGAAACACATGCAGTCATCATTGCTTTGCACAAAAACAGCTCCACAGGCAAGGATATTTCCGCTAGTAAGATTACACCTAAAATCAACCATTTATCGGATCATCAAGAACTTCAAGGAGAGACGTTCAATAGTTGTGAAGAAGGCTACAAGGTGCCCAAAAGTGTCCAGCAAGCGCCAGTACCATCTCCTGAAGTTCATTCAGCTGCAGGATCAGGGCACCACCAGTGCAGAGCTTGCTCAGGAATGGCAGCAGGCAGGTGTGAGTGCATCTGCACGCACAGTGAGGCAAAGACTTTTGGAGGCTGGCTTGTAGTCAAGAAGGCCAGCAAAGAAGCCACATCTTGCCAGAAAAACATCAGGGACAGACTGATATTCTGCAAAAAGGTACAGAAATTGGACTGCTGAGCACTGGGGTAAAGTCATTTTCTTTAATGAATACCCTTTCAGATTGTTTGGTGCATCTGGAGAAACGCTTGTCTGGAGAAGGAAAAGGTGAGAGCGCTACCATCAGTCCTGTGTCATGCCAACAGTAAAGCATCCTGAGACCATTCATGTGTGGGGTTGCTTTTCAGCCAAGAGCATGGGCTCACTCACAATTTTGCCTAAGAACACAGCCATGAATAAAAAATGGTACCAAAATATCCTCCAAGAGCAACTTCTCCCAACCATCCAGGAACAGGTGATGAACAATGCCTTTTGCAGCATGATGGAGCCCCTTGCCATAAGGCAAAAGTGATAAGTGGCTCAGGGATCAAAACACCAAACTTTTGGGTCCATGGCCAGGAATCTCCCCAGACCTTAATCCAAATGAAAACTTGTGATCAATCCTCAAGAGGCAGGTGGACAAGCAAAAACACACAAATTCTGACAAACTCCAAGCATTGATTAGGCAAGAATGGGTGGCCAGTCAGTCAGTATGTGGCCCAGAAGTTGATTGACAGCATGCCAGGGCGAATTGCAGAGGTCTTCAAAAAGAAGGGTCAACACTGCAAATATTGACTCTCTGCATAAACTTAATGTAATTGTCAATAAAGCCTTTGACACTTATGAAGTGCTTCTTATTTTCTTCAGTATACTATAGCAACATCTGAAAAAAGGTCTAAAACACTGAAGCAATTGTAAAAACCAATACTTCTATTCTTCTCAAAACTTTTGGCCATGACTGTAGTTCACAATGGAGCACAGCACTATTCATGCAGAAATATAAACCACCACCACCACCACAAAAAGCACTCCTTTAACACATTAACTTTTAAACAGGGTGAGTAATTTCAATTTGATTCTGGAGGACATAGGGAGCCAGAGTAGAGATTTGTAGAAAGATTAGTTTTGCTGCATTATTTACTATAGATCGTAGTGGAGATAGATGGGTGAGGGGAATGCAACATAGCAGGAGGTTGCAATAGTCAAGGTGGGAGATGATGAGGTGGAGGCTACAGGACTGGGAGAAAGCCTCGATGTGAAAAATGGCAGTTGGAAAGAGGCTGGGAGAAACCTGACTGCAAAAACAATAATTGGTGAATTGAGTTAAATGTATTGTTCTACCTATGCAAAACATTTAAGGATTTATGTAGATAAACAAATTTTTCTATTATATACACAGACAGACAGACAATAGGATGCTGCAATTTATTTTCATGCATATACTTAACGAACATAATTAAAAGATTAAAAACCGAATGGACTGAGTGCTATCTTCAAAGCCTTTCGGTTTTTTAAACACAATACAGTACTATCCAAAGAGAAAAAAGTAGCATTTCTCAACAGCTAGATAATTCCTGAGGTGGGAATGTAGCAGAGAAACATAATATTTACTCATTTTTAAAATGAGTGGAAAAAAACAAAAAACAATTTGGGCACTCTAAAGCAAGAAAGGGGAACTACAGGGGCAATGTATAGTTGACTAGAAGAATTATTAGTATGACTACATCACCATGTCATACCTCCCAAAAGTTGAGGTCCCATGTTTTAGACATGGTGCTTGGCCACTTCATACTAGGCATGTGGTTACAAAGATGGGGGCATGGCTATGCTTCAGGTGTTCCAAGTGCCAAGCTGTCCCTTAGAAATCTCCCCTCCAAACACCCATACATCACAGGCACCTGCATCCTTTCACTGCAGATTTGCCATGCAGAGCAACTTTGAACTGAATATAGCTCTCCAATTTTCCCACCCGTGGCACCAACATGTCCATGAGCAGGACAGCGCCCAAAAACCATGATTGTCTCGCCGAAACTGGAGCGCTCAATTATGGTTTGAAGCAATATGTATGTATTTAGATAGCGCACAACCTTTTATGACACCATCTACACCGTGAATACAAAAAAACAGGATGGAACTAAATTAAATGGGGGAGATTACAATGATCAAAACAGAGACAGAATAGGGACGTTTACCCATAAAACACGTGCTGGTTACATCTTAAATTTCCATATACTGTACACAGTGGTTTTATAGCTAATCAGTCACAAAATACAGGCAAATCACAGCCAAAATGTGATCAAAGACTTTTAGATGTTGACTGGGATTGACAGAAATTGCAATAGGGTAAGGACAGCATCAAATTGTGAGCACAAATTGTGCCCTGGGGTCTGCCTGTCTATGGGAACCTTTACAAAATTGGCTGTGGTCAACTTGCATATTACAAACGGATATTTTCTAGTAGTCCTTTTTCAAGAAATGCTCAATTATTTTGAATCAAATGTCTTGCTCTTTACTTGCATACTCAACAGGCACAGTTTTTTTTATATTGTTTTTCCTTTCTCTACGCATTTGCTTATTTGCCATAGACTCAAATTAAGAGACAAAATTTAAAAAACAAAAAGAAAAAACCTTAAACTCAAACAAAAAAGGATAATTAAAAGATTGTGGACTGCCCCATAAACACGGCTGATAAGATATTTTTGGCTTTTTTGGGGATTCAAAAACCTGACTAATAAATGCGCCTGTGTATCCAGATCCTTTAGAAAGAAAGAACGGACATTTACAATTGCCCAGAAAGTCAATAGGGCTCATTTACGAACACTGAATATTAGTTCAAAATGTGCACTAAACTATGGCAACCATACGCTTGTTGTCCAACTTATACCAGACCAAAAAAAAAAAAAAAGAATTGTTGACTGGTTGCTGTGGTTCAGGACAAACGTTTCACCGAATTGCTTTGTTAATAAATGAGCCTTAAATTCAAACTCAAAACTTCACAAATCTTCAAGTGTTTTATGTATACATTTTGCCCAGTACTAGAATTTTGCATTTAACATTTCATAAACACATACAAGTAGTGAAAAAAAGACGTGAACTGACAAACTGTAAATCACACAAGGGTCTAGATTAGGGGTCGGCAACCTGTGGCACGTGGAGCCATTTTCCCTGGCACGCCGGCCTTTTAGTCCACATCAAGGAGAGCTCCATGCTCTCACCACTGGTCTCTCCAGGGGAACAAGTACTCTATTTTGGCTGGATAACGCATGTGTTCATTTACACAGGAATCGCAGCATCTAGCTTCCTCTATTGGTCGGACATGACAGTAGTAATGTGTGTGCCTTCCTAGTGGTGCACAGTCAGAGGCAGCCTTCTCTAAATAAGTTAGCTCTCCTGTCTGCATTCCATCCCAGCCTTTTCAGGTCCCCCCCGTGCCCAAAACGGTTTGTGTGTTTTTATATCCACATTATGGATGCCTGTACTTTTCTCTATCCCCTTTGTGTGCATGTCTCCCTCTGTCCTCCCATCTCATCTGTTCCCCCTCCTTTTTCTCCCCTCAGCCCCCTCAACCCACTGTTCTTTTGCATCACAGCTTCTCCTTCATCTTCATCTTCCACTTCTGCTCTTTTCACACCTTTCCTTCCTCCTCTTTTTGGATACGGTAGCGAAATGGACGAACAGGTGCAAAACCGTATCCAGAGTCACATAACTGAGGATGGCAGGTAAGCACAGTTTTTCTTTAATAAACTGTATGGGTTTTTCATGGATTTACCACCAGGGATAATATTGCTATTGCCGATGGCAGCCTATTTAAAACAAAATACTTGTTCAATACTTGTTCAGGATGTCGATAACAGATATCTATCTATATCTCGCTATCTCTATATATCCCAACGAGCACACCTGGGCTTGGCGAGACTCACCGGCTCACTGATCGAAAAAGGTTGCTAACCCCTTGTCTAGATCTCCATATAGTCTCATATCAGAGTATTCCACAAATGGTTGTCAGCAATAGAAAAAAAGTCCAATTTTTGTATCTTCAAATATAGTTTGCCTTAAAAATAGATTTCTGAAATACAGATAATGCTTTTTACCCCCCCCCCCCCCTCCAAGAGCCCATTATTACTCCAAGATCAGAGGACCAGCACATGCGCCAGACAGCGCATTCTTAGGAGAGGCCTTGCGCCTTTACCAGCAGTAAGGAAGGCCCAGATGGCTAGAGTGGCATAGCCAGGCCTCTACTAAAACGTTGCTCTTCTGCCAGGTGATGGACTGTTCTGTCCTGCTGTCAGATATTTATCAACCTTCCAAATGCGTGCAAAAAGCAATTGCAAGGAAATATACTAGTTTATACATTGTGTTATAACTTAAGGTTTCCACAGTCACAGCTTCATAGGAGTTAAAGCATCTCTGTGGTAAAAACCAGTTGTGTATTAATTCAATTTTCTCCTTGGCATTGATATGTCACATTTCTCGAGCATCTATACCTTTCAATCCAGTCTGTAGTTATTGCTTTTAACTCTCCCCTTCGACTGCCAGCTAGCTTTACTATGTGTTGTTCATACAACTTTTATTACCTTCCATGCTGCTGGCAGAAAGATACAGATTTTTCCCAGAAAAAGGAATAGTACATGTAAGCATATCATGAAAGGTTTCGTAGTAGTTCAAATAGAAACCCAAAAATACAAATCTGTGTTACTACAATTATAATAAAAGCATACACACCACTGTGTACTTATGACAGAGGAAAATGGAATACTCCATTGCAGAGTAAAAAAATAAAGTGTCACTGATGGAAGGATTAATTACAAGTAAAGTGAGTGGACAGAAACTAGTTACAAACAAAAGTGTAATATAAGTTATAACAAACAACCACAGCAAAACACAAGGTATACCTCTAAACGACTGATATTTGTGATGTGATGGAGACAGACTCGGGACAGTCAGCCCACCGAAGATGCAGAAAAGGCAAGTACTTCATACACACTAGAGACCCCATCTAGAACAATTTTCTATTAACATATCTAATGTTTTGCAACAACTCAATCTTGTTTATCTACTTTGCACATTTAATCCAAAATAGTTGACTTGACCTTTACAAAATATTTTTGTCTGAATGGAGGTTTTAATCTAGCACTGGACAAAAGGTGTTTCTACTTGGGCATATATTGACAGAAAAACACATAAAGTTGGAGTTGCCTAAGGGTTGTAGTGGGGGACAGTAAAATAAAATAAAATGTCCTTTTAATTTGATCACTGTTGAAATAAAAATATTGATGACATTTAGTCAGACGTTTGTGGAATAGGATTAGCATGTGCCCAGATTATTTTTACCAATGGTTTATCTTGTGAATCCGTGATTAGTGAGTGGGCTCCACAAAACTTAGAATGGACAACTTGATATCAGGTTGAAGGCCATAAACAGAACAAAATATGTTCCTTCGAAAAGCATACTCACTGTAGACCACAATTTTTGTCTAAGACTAATATTAAGTATTAGCCATAAAGGAAAGAATACTCTCCCCAATGAAACAGACCACCATGCGAAGCATACGTCACAGAAAAGTATTAACCCACTTTTGCGTGAAAGCAACACTATATTACAATGTGGACCACAGGTATCTATTGAATAGAGGCCCCACCCCCCTTCCAACCTCCCTCCCTGCTCCCGTTGTGACAGTATCTCCCTCCAATCCAGAAGTTACAACCCCCCCACCCTCCCCAACCTGCCCTCTTCCCACCTTCACCCCTCCCTCCTTTCCCCCTTGTAGTAACACTAACCACCTTCAACGCTACTGCAGCTCCCTCCCTCTTCCTGGAAGATTTTCCCCCTCGCACCCACTGAAGGTAAGAAGAGCAAATTGTGGAGGAAGAGGAAAGAGCTTGACAGCCCAGCTACCAAACGTCCAAGAAGCCAGCAACTGAGATCAGGGAGGACCTCTTCCACAAGAGGAGGCCCTGGAAGAGATGGTAGAGGAGCTTCTGGCAGCTCAGGATTCTGAAACAGAGGAGGAGTTAGATGTGGATGAATTCCTGTACCTATCAGACATCTTCCTTTTCGATCAGCTGAAAGAGAGGTCTGCTCCCATCTCAACATGGGGACACGGGCAGACCGAACCAAGTTCCACCTGACAAGGATGGTAACTGATGTATTGTATGTGCCAACTTTCTTTTCCCCCCCCAACTAATGGCTAATTTGAAGGTAGTTAATGTTAAGGATAAGACTAGACGTCAGTCTGTATTTACCTTTCTTGATAGTCAGAAAAGTGATGTTTACATGTTGCAGAAATGTTCTTTGCCTTTCTCTAGCTCTTAGACACCTGGGCAGGCAGTGGTCTCATGTGCCCTCCAATTGGTCTGGGGAGCGTGACCAAGTCTGCGGGGGTCACCACACTCAGGGGAAGCCTCTTCACACTAGATTCCGTTCAGTAGTTTGTCTATGGCAGATTGCTTATCGTAGATGGCTCTTGGGCGGGTGAGCCTATTGGGCTAATCTGTGTATGTGCATCCCTGGTAAGAATCTAAAAAAAAGGCACTTTGAGGAGGAGTCCAGGCGCATCGTCTTCCGTTCCAAGGTGGAGAATCTGGAAATGGGCGAGAAATGTAACCATTTCTTTTTCAGAGAACTCCACTCCAGCCACACACCCCTGTCTGAGCTGCGAGACAAGATCAGCATTTCCAGAGAGGGTAAAGAGTCATGGGAGTCGTCAGACTACTACAGCAACCTCTACTCCCCTAAGAACATAAATACAGATGCAGCTGAGACTTTCCTGTCAGGTATCACTAACACTATTGATCCTGCAGGTAAAGAAGCCATGGACGCCCTCCTGAGGTTGGGGGAGCCGCATTCTGCCACTAGATCCTTTAGGCCGGGTAGGACCCTGGGCAGTGATGGTCTCCCAGCGGAGCTCTATGAAGCGCTGTGGGACCTCATTGGCCCAAGCCTGCTAGAACTGTACGAGGAGATGGTGGTGGATGGCAGAATGCCTACTACTCTGACAGAGAGTGTGATCACGATCCTGCATAAAAGCAAGATGAAGAGGTGACCTTAAAAATTGGTGGCTGATCGCTCTCCTTAACGTGGACTACAAGATCCTCACCAAGGTACTAGCAAATAGGCTAAAGGTTGTCATTGGGCAGATTGTTCATCTAAATCAGACTTGTGGCATTCCTGGTCGCAGGACTGCAGACAGCCTTGCGCTGCTGAGGAACACGGTCCATTACATCAAAGATCGCCATGCACACGTGGCCCTGGTCAGTCTTGATCAGGAGAAGGCCTTTGATAGTGTTTCTCATGATTTTATGCATAGGCTTTGTACAGGTTTGGCTTGGGCGATATGTTTTGTTCTTATGTTAATGTACCTTGACATTTACAGCTCGGTGTTGGTAAACGACTGGAAGACTGACCCCTTTTCCATCATGTCTGGGGACAGACAAGGCTGATCCTTTTTTTTTTATATAGAGCTTTTCATGATGTGCATCAGGCGGAATCCAGAGATGAGGCATCGCTGCACCGGATCCAAACCGACTAGAGGCCAAGTGTTTGCTCTACATGGATGATGTCACTGTCTTCTGCACTGACCAGCGTTCGGTGACAGCATTCGTCCAGACCTGCGAGAACTTTGGCCGAGTTTTAGGGGCAAAGGTCAACTGCGCAAAGTCAGAGGCGATGCTCTATAGGCAGTGGCACCTGTTACACCCCTCCCACCCCTGCTAAATTCCCCTTCACAATCAAGTCGGACTTCATCAAAATTCTTGGGAGTTTGGTTTAGTGGAGAGGAGGCGGCCCTGAAGTGTTTGGAAGAGAGAATGGCGTCAGTCAGAAAGAAAGTTGGCTCTGAGACCTTACCATCGAAGGGAAAGCACTGGTGCTGTGCAGCGAGATCCTTCCCGTTCTGTAGTACACGGCCCAAGCTTGGCCACCTCTTGCTGCCGTCTGCAAAACCATCATGAGGACAGTTTTACTCTTCATCTGGGGCTCCAAAAAGGACAGAGTGAAGCGGTCAGTTATGTACAAAGAGCCCCTCAAAAGGTGGGAAAGGGATCCCAGATATCCCCACCATGCTGCAAGTCTTCGTTTGTAACTGCATCCGCAGAACTCTGATTGAAAAGAATATTTGCTCTGCCAGGAATTCCATGTCTCGCTTTTCCTCCTGCCTCTTTGGAGGTCTCTTGGTTGGGACAAGTGGGACAACTCCTTTCCTTACAACTGGACTACACCTTGGTTTTACCTGGATGTTGGAGAATTTGTGAGGGTGCACCATCTGGAGGAACTTAAACCAGACTTGTGGAAACCAAACCCTGTCCACAAGCTCAGAGCGAAAGACGTTATGGAGTCTGTTCCAGGGCTCCCTGTTGCTACAGCAAAACACGTGTGGGAGAATGTAGCCTCTTAAGTGGCTGACTAATAGACATTGCATGGATGGCTATCCAGGGGGTCTGCCTCTCAGGACATTCATGCACTCCCGGAACCTGTGCAGATATGTTCACTTCCCCTTCTGTATCACCAGAAGGGAAAAAGCACAGCATATTGTTTGGGACTGCCCAGGCACAGGCACTGTTGGATGCCTTGGAACATGAACTTAACGACAGTGTGCCCGGGACTTACCTTTCATACCATTCGGTATTTTATGGATTATTTCCTGGAACCCACACTATTGGGGCACTTCAGGAGGCCTGGCGCCTTATGAACTGTTTTAATGACGCTATTTGGCTTGCCAGGAATTGTCTCATCTTGTAAAGGAAGAAGATGACCATAACACCCTTGACAGTCCTGTGGAAGATGATTGATTGTTGTCTCCTTCTCCCCTCCTATGTGTCTGTTTGTTTCATTAAAGCCATGGGCTTGTGCTTCACCTCCCTTACCCCCTCCAACCCATTCTCCCATCACAGTTTGAAGGGTTATTGAATGTCATGCGTTATTTATGCTCCCTTTCCATATTTGTGTCTGTCCACAATAAAGCTTCGGGCCTGTGATCTTCCCCATCCCACCCCTCTCACCTACCGTCCGCTTACATCCATTGCTTTATTTGAAATGTTACATAAATTAAATTTGCATGATTAGTGCAGTACTTGATGTATAGTGTAGGATGTTATATCTTGTACTTTATGCCTTGTATTGTACTAAAATGTATGAATGATTATGTTTCACGGTGTCTTGTGTACACTTGAATGTAATGAATCATGTGTTTTTTTGTACCTTTATACAAACAAAGTTACTTTTTCAATCAAAAACAGGTATCTATTGCACCCCTAAGGTTATACTTGTAGCAAACAACCCACCTGGAGACTACAATATTGTGGGGATTTTCTTTGTTTTTTTTAATGTACAAACAAAAATCACAAGATTTGGATAGCCACCTTCCAATCACCATTTACACATTTTCATTTGTGGCTCTAATGTTCGAGAACATGTTTGATTCAGGGGTTGTGTCCAATCTTTGTCCTTTGACAATAATCATTGATCGCATAACACAAAACACACAGTAGATAGAAGGCAGAAGCAGTTTGCATATAAACACCAGTTTAGTGTTCCATCAACCACTAAGATTCTCAGATCTTTGCTAATGCTATAACCCAAGGAGTCATGCTGAGAGTTCTCTTATCAAATCACCCTCCTGAGGAGGACTAAAATGAGATTGCTGAAATACAGTAGTCTATTGGGACCAAGGTCTATGGAACTTTAGAACATCTTGAACAGAAAGGCCTCAGTACTAATGACAGACAGCAAAAACAGGTTGATTACATTCCCCTGTACCAAAAATATTAATTAGATCCTATTCAGTTAATAAAGCACTGGGACACACTTCGGAAATCTTTACCAGGCCTCAAATGCAGTCACTAGACTAGAGAGGGTAGAGGCGTTTTGCTTTCCTGGCTTTAACGCTAATGGAAATACAACAATTCAGGCAGCATATGTAATCTTTCAAAAAATAATTAAAAATAAAAAGCATAAACCACCTTATACTTTAAAACACAAAATGGAAAAGTTGTCAAAAACAAAACAAAAGATGTAACTCAAACACACTAGTTATAAAGCATCTATTAAGATACAATCCAAAATAAAGATGCACAAGTTATTCACAATCCACACAAGAATACAAAGCATTATTGTGAGTAAATCTTCAATGAGGAAATTGCATTTTATAGGAAATAAGTTCTGTATTTCTAGCTCAAACTAATAGGACCGCTGCTGTATTAAGTAAACCACGCCCGGCCAACCATTGGCTCTCCATATGTTGTGAAACTACAAGTTCCAGCATGCTTTGCCAGTAGATAAGCAGCAGATAGCTCATTGGACATGCTGGGACTTGTAGTTTCATAACACCTGGAGAGCCATAGGTTGACCATGCCTGAAGTAGACAAATCTAAACTGCCCTGATTTGCAGATGGAAACATAGAATACTTCTGACTTACTAACTTACACACAAGCAGTGAATGTTATTCAGCAAGTATTCACAGGACTTGAACCATTCACGTGAAGCTAGGCGGCTCTTGTAATCAAGGATCTGGCTTAAAATACCCTAATGCTAATGGAAAGGACGTTTAATGGCATAAGAAAGCGGAGCAGTGAGGCGCAGTCTAGATAAACAGCTGCAATGTACACAAATACTTTAAAAGCTGTATTAAGTTTTGACTACCACCTCAATTTATTCTATAAAGAAACAGAAATGCATTTATAGGGAAACCGTATAGTAAAACAAAATGATTATAAGAAAAATAAATGAGAAACTGATAATTTAATATCATCATCAGGTAATAAAGGAAACCCTGGGTGGCCTGTGTGCCCCAGATCTGCAGTCAGCTCTATGTTTTCACAACGCACAATAAAAAGAGAAGGTAACTGCTTCTCTCTAAATTAATCGCTCCCTCCAAGGACTGGTTCATATGGAGGGCAGCGATTAGCATGAGATATATATCGTGGGCTCCCAACAAACTAAATGCCTAGTACAAAGCATAGGAGATTAACGCTCATGGAAAGGAGGTGAATCTAGCGGTAACTGTCTCACCTCCCTTGTGAGCAAATCTACTTTGTACAGTCATCTTAGTCAGGGTTGCAAAATTTCTGTATTTTGACATTTATCTCTATGTAAAGAGAATGTTTACCAAGGACCCTCTCCAAAGTGTGTTCATTTATCCAAGTACCTGTAATTGTTGTAAATTTATTCAAAATAGCCACATACTCTGTGTAAATTTATACAGAGTGACTCAATACACATTTAAGAGTTTTATATGTTTTAATATATTGAAATAAATGGAATGTTATTTTCAGCTATATTTAGAAAACTAAAATACCTTTTAAGTACCATAAATTGGAAATCAAAGCAAATAATTTTATTTAAAAACACACTGACACAAAGTGTGATTATGTACAGATATACACCATGAAAACCTTTATTTACATACCCTACAGTACCTCCTGTAAAAGACATAATGCTAGTAATTTAGTCAAACAAAGGCTGCCTTTCGGGTCCAAATGAGTTTCCCAAGGATTTATAGCACTGAAGGTTTGGAGTCCTATACCTTTCCTTATTGAGGGAGCAAGTAGGGGAAATACAAGATAAACTATGCATTTATTCTGTAGGTCTGATCAGTGCCATATAATGATCTCCTAGGATGTTTTCCCACATAAACTATCCGACTGTGTAGTAAACATTTGTTTACCTCTAGCGTTGGCAGTAATTTGAGCTGTAAATGTTGTATTCGTGGGAAAAAGATTTAGAAAAAATGGCCTTTTGGGAAGCAGTTACTAGAAACAATGACACATCTTTAAATGTCTCAGTAGCTTGTCAGAATACATTTGAAGAAAATGTACACAAGTGGTTTAATGACTGCATATGAGGTTACATACAATATAAAATATTTAAATGTATGCCTAGGATTGTAAACAATTTACACATTTGTGTACATAATTATGTTCACATTAGATCAACGTTGTTTAATAGTCCCTTAATCTGCTATACTGCCTGTACTATACAACAGATGAGGGTTAAATAAGGCTTTGATAAACCAATATTCTACTGCAGGATTGCCTGTGTTATGTCATTGTTTCCCATGTAATAATCTTCACTTACTCTGTGCCCTTACTTTCATAAACAGCAATATTCAGTAACTGCTCTATCTGGGTCAGAAGCTATATTTGTAAAATCAAAAAAGCTTATTCCTACTAAAACCTATATTCACCTTCACAGTAAATAAAGATTTTGTCACGTTGGCTTCATTTCCCAATCACTTTATTTCACACTCTATATGAGGTCTAATGATCTGTAAAAAAAAAACAAAAAACCTGTGGACTTGTGACTGTTCCATACCCTAGTAGAAAAATCTTCTCTAAGTGTCTAGATGTATCTGAATAATCAGGATAAAAACATTTGGATGGGGATTGGTGATCTGCCAGTGGTATTATAGCTCAGTGGGAATGCCAGGTGTGAGGTTTCATAAACTGCTTCTGTTCATAAGAAGATGAGAATTAAAACATCCTGCAGAATCCCAAGCGTGGGAGAATTAGCATGTTAATGAAGATGTCACAGAGAGCTATAGCAACAGCATATACATGGAGAGAATACAGGAGGCGGAGGCACACTGCCATGGAAAGTATACACTCAGCAACAAGAATGAATAATGCTCTGGTATTTGTACTAATACAATAGGCCTGAAAACACATTATGTGTAGAAACAAGAAATTTGACAATACTGGAACCTACATAAATCTGCCCATATAAACGAATGGTTAATGTCTGAAACAACTTCAAGTTGTTAAAATGTAGATAGCAAGTCAAGTGACCTTGGATGTCATGTAATTTTATGAAAATGATCAACCCAAGTGAACTGCAAGAGAAATGTACTTGGTAATTTTTTCAAATGAGTTCCTGGAAGAACACAAACAGAAAACCCGAGCCAAGTGTAAAAACTGTAAAAAACTTGTATAGCCCCTAACAATCTAAAGCCCTCCAGCGGTAGTAATAAAAAAAAAACAAAAAACACCCCAAACCTAAAATTATACTTAACTGAAATATAGTTTCAAATACTGCAGGAACTGATCAGGGAGAGGGAGTGACCATAATCCTGTTATTAGTTTGTTTTTTTACATTTTTTATGAAATCAACACATTTACTGTTGGTGCTATTTTCCATCAATAAGTATTGCTGCACTCACAGAATATGCACACAACATGGCACTGGCAAATCAAATTTTCCTAGCAAATTCCCTGGGTCTGCTATATTTATGTTACAAAAATGTACTCAGAAGTAGAATCTTCTTAGAAAGATAATGTCATGCCTCAAAAGTCCAGTGGAAAACAAATCTAAAAAGAGTAAAAATGTAAACGAATGGGGTAAAAATATGTATTTGGAGCAACTTGAGTGCCGTATTGTCACAGCATGTAATTTTTTCTGCTTTTTGCTATGTTAGAATATGCAACTGGATTTTACATTACAATTGAATAAATAGCAAAATCAATGTAGAACTGAACGTCACTTGCTTTCAACAGACATGTTTATTATATCTTGAGCGACACATCACTCAGTGGCAGTGAAGACAGAATTCAGCAGTGGACAAGTAGAAAATAGGACTGAATTATACACCTCTTGTGCTCAACACTGCACAGCTTTGAGAAAACAAACTAATTGTTGAAAGTGCACTTACTGTAAGTGGTTCTAGCTACTTTACATGTATCCACTCCAACACCTGAGTACAACATACATATTTCTTGATATACCACCACTAGGTGAGAGATGCCTGTATATCTGATGGTTCAAAATTGTATTAAAAACTGCATTAAAAGGAAAAAACAATTGAAGTTTTAAAGATAACATCTAAAATAAGGGGGGGGGAAAAAAAAAAAAAAAAAAAAAGGACTGCACGCAAGACATCGTCATACCTGGATGTTCAGAGGGATCGTCGAAAAACAAACAGCTTTTGCACATGTATGTGCAGAAGACAACATGTAGAAATCTACAAAGTAACAAGTTTTCTATATCTTAATATAAATATATCAAAACTGGATAATGAGGGATACCAAGAACAGCGAAGGCAAGAGCTCCCTACATATATGGCTCAAGTGTTAATTATGACCGCAGTGAGGGAGCTGCCATTGATGGGATCTTGAATGCACAAAGTGACTGAGGATCAATTGAGTACAAAGCACTAGCGACCAGTTTCATCAAAAACAGTGACAGGATCACTACAAAGCAGAATACTATATAGTCTGGTTCACTGGTGCAGAAAGCACAGGCAATGAATTACCGAGCAGTAGAAGGAGATCTGTCAGATGAACATCCTAGATGTTCTTGCAAATAGACAAGTGTATGGTATCAACCTTAAGAACTTGAGAGCACTGGGTGCTTGTTAACAATAATGAAGGCTTCTGGAGTTTTTGCATGTTGTGGGGGACATCTCCCTGGTATGGTTGGGGTGCATTGCTGTCTCTAGAACGCAATGTTGATGCCAATTGCCACTTAATTGTATTAAGTGATCACCTTCGCTCGATGTTGCAGAATGTTTTCCTAACCCATCCACAGAACGGTCATGAATCAGCAGAAAGCCCCATATTGGAAGCTAAAGCGGAACTGCAATCAAACTTAAACCTGTATTAACAGAAAGTGTGAGAGATATACACACTTTTTTTTTGCTGTTCCTATTTTGACATTTCTTTGCGAGTTGAAGTGGACTCTACACCATACATGTCTACTGACCCCATTTCAGGGCTGGGATTACAGATGAAACTATTACAGATAAGCCATCTACAACTTTAGATTCTAGTACATTTACACTCATAAAAAAAAAGTGGGACACTATGCATAGACACTTCAAAATTTGAGCAACCCTTTATTCCACTTTTGCACATAGATTGAGACCTAATAAGAAACAGGTTTTTAAGAGCTTGCTGCACTGTTGTGGAGGGAGTGAAGATTGTGATGCACCCATGTAATCTCCTTTATATGCGGTGTTTGTGTATGAACATATGTGAATGATTAAAACACATTTGCAGTAAAAGTGCTGTGTAATATTTGGTGCTAGAGAGAATAATAAAAATAGTAACAACTGTTGCTAGCTGTACGGGTTGTGATTTCCTTAAACTTCAGTAACCACATAATTGGTGGTTGACGGTCAATGAAACCAGCACAGTCAATGAAGCTCTGCATAAAGTTTTACTAACAGAGGGCAGAGTCATTTATAAAAGCTGATGGGTTTCTGCGTTGTATGTTGCAAAATACAGTGGAGAAGCTCCATCTTATGACCATCAGTTGAGTAGGCTCTGAATTGTATTTTTTGACAGAAGATAAGGGGTTGATATATTTAGCACAACACACAGAGCGCACCATGCATCAAATTTCAAGTTGTTTTTATAACACTGTACATGTGTAATTATGCATTACAATCTGCAAGGGAGATACACACATCATTAATTTATATAGCGTCACACACACACACACACACACACACACAGGTCAAAGTGGAAATTTAAAAAGAGACCATAATGTAGAAAATGTAAGTGAATGGAATTTGATTGTTATACAATTAAAGTAGTAGCGTTTGAAGACCACTTCAACCACTGTATGGGAATATATAGTTATACTGTACATTCCAAACATTTCTGGAAATTCAGCACAAACCAAGTTAATCCTCAGATATACACAAACCACTAACCCTTCAGCTACAGAATAGTCATAGGCCATTACGCCTAATCAGTCCAACTTCTCTGTTAATGTGCATTTATTAATGAATGGAAGCATTCATTATTAATCTGCCAAAGTTATCATCTCTCAGATTTGGCAGTTTAAAGAGTGGTTATGAGAAATAAGAAATAACTGATAAATGCACAAAAAGTAACAAGTCAGTGGCATTTAAAATATCATTTGTATCAAATAAGACCTTTTAAATAAAAACAAAAAAAAAAAACACCAGAAAGAGACCAGTCTTCAAATGATCAAAGAAAGGATTTATCTGCCTTCCAATTTCAAGTGCTGGAAGCTTATTAGTTATTCTGTGATCTTAAAGTCATTATGAAAGAAAAATGTGATCCTCTCTCTGGATAACGCACTTGAGGTACTAACCAGAAATCACTTATAAAAAAAATAATCTCTTTTCTTTTTGCTAGAAAAATAAGAAATGCCCTCCAGACACAAAAATAATCTTTCCTGAAGATACTTAAGAGCTGCATTTTGAAGACTGCTATATTTTTTTTCTATCAACTTCACAATGACATCACCAGATTCTTTTATCTTTGAATTCTCTTTAAAATGTGGTACAATAACAGATTGTAGAGGGACTGCATTATCTTAATTACATCGCTAACAATTTATCTGAAGGAGTGGCAAATCCGAGAAACAAGGCATTTAATCAAGACTGTGATCCTATGAGGAGAGTAGTTACAGAAGCAGCTTCCCAATGTATGACCTATTTTAAAACTAATCTACATTTATTTCAAATGCATTTTTTGTGTTGTGTTATCTTTATTTGTAATTGCAAAGTATATGGCTCCAAAAAGCTGTTTTTGTGCATTGCACCACTGCTGTCCAGCATGAGGATTCCTTTACCTAAGAATATTTCTTCCATTTTCTGAGCAATCTACACCTTGAAAATATGGTGAAATGCTAGTGAAGCATGTGGTTTTAAAATATTTTAGGATGCGATATACAAGAGTGATTTAGTGTGGATGAGGGTGCCCTTCCCCCAAAAAAGAATGTTTGAAACATGACATAACATTGGGTGTGTTTACACTTGTTAAAGAAACATACATATTAAATTGGAAACTATATTTCTCCTCTATTGCCAGTACCAGCGTTTAGGTTTTACAAAACCAACTGTAAAATCACAGACTAGAAATAAGCAGATAACGTATAGTTTGAGAACATACTTTTGTAACATGCTTCTGTCAAATGGACCTAAAAGGAAAGGCGTAAATGTCACATGCGATTTTAACACAGTAACAAATATGGAGACATTCTTCCAATAAATTCCTGAGTAAACATGTCCTTGTACACTTCAATGCTTTGACAAATAGGGAGGTAAACAGGGCCATTTGTACAATAATATAAATACTGAAGCTGAAATACTCCAACCCACAATTCATTCCTCACAACTTTTTCAGTTGGTGAAACGGAACAAAGTACATGTGCTAGATGAGAAGGGTGTATTGTCCCGCTACACAGGGGGTGTTGGCACTTCCAAAGCGATGAGCCAACCCCAGCCCCCCTTCCACTCCCCAGTGCATGAGGCATGGAAGGGGCCTCAGTCAGTGGGATATGCTTCTCAACTGTTCCACAATTGGGACAAAATTCCTTCCTGATCTGCTGGACAGCCCCCTCAAATTGGGACTGTCCCACCTAAATCAGGACAATTGCAATTTTATGACATGTAAAAAAAAAACTACCTGCAGTATTGTGCCTTTATATGAAATGAGACTTCTAATATCTTTATATTTTACAGCAGTCAGAACAGAAAGTTATATACACAAGCCAAATAATGTACTACATGTTTTAGTTTGTTAATTTAATAGAAAGTAAAGTGAAGATGACTTCTACTTATGCAGATCACTGACAGAAGATCCTTCAGAGCGTGCCTCTTCCTGACTCCTAGTGGTCTCTCTCAAACCTGCAATTTAGACACTGCCTCCTGCTTGTGCCACACCACATCCTGGTAGATTCATGTAATGCATTTTCTTTTATCCCATGCACCCTGCCCAATCCTAACTTTATTAATATGGTGGAAAACATTCCAGACAACATGAACCGCAGTTCAGCGCGTTTTGTAGTGCATATTGGGGATTTTACAGGCTGTATTTCATGTATCTAATACGTATAGATTACCAGTTTCCTTCTAGGACTATCAGATTTATCATTATACTGCTCTACATTGCGACACTAAAGGGATACAATATAGTAATTACGAGAGGATTATTTGACATATTACATTTCTAGACCTTCTAACTAGTTTATTAACTACAGCAACTGTTTGCACATGTTATGCTTTAGTAAGATGAGGGTACATATTTATAAATGAAAGAAAACCATCATCATCCCAGGTGATCAACACACACTCCCCCAACTGTTAAACCTAGGATTCTCTGTAGCTGTGTAATCCCACAGGCAGCAAATGTATGATGTAGGAATCAGTGCTATACAACATACCCCCTCCCATCTGCTCTGCCCATACAATTATGCATCAAGATCTCATTTACTTTGCACTGCATCTTTCAAATGACATTACCAGATAATGCATATGCTTCATACAGCAGTCCCCTATCTCAAAACTTGGATGGAATGAGATCTCAATGTAACCATTGCGTAATGTAACCATTTCATCCCTTTAATACTCCACAATTGTTAATGAGACATGCTGCAAAGGCAAAATCCTAATTGGTGCATGTGCAGAAATGATGCATAGACTAACCTATACATCCATTTAAAGAAAATACACTAAAGGGAACATCGTTTATATTAAATATTTGTAGTTTTCCAATGCTGGGAACCACTAACAAGTTTACAATAATGACTGCTTCCACACAGGCAGCATACCCAAATATTCATCAGTTGATGATTAACATCTTTAGTCTGTTATGTGCAGTTCTGTGCCTGGTTCAAAAGTCAAAGATTTACTGCAGGTTCAGGCAAACATATGGCTCTCCAGCTGTTGCTGAACTACAAGTGCACTCAGCTACCATTCGTTGCCTACCACTGATCAACTGTATATAAAATGTCATCCTCATGATACATGAAGCAGGTAATGCTTAGTCTCCTTCAATATCAATTCATCCTGTTTCACTAGTCTCTCTCTCCTCTTTGCAAAGGTGATTTTACAGCACTGATAAGCTAAGGTACACATAGCATGCCTATGCATTCAATTCACGTCAGTGTGTTTATCTCATGGTGTCTGAGAGGGAGAACTACATGGTTCAAATGTAGAATAAACTCAGGGCAGGCTCTTAAATTACAGCTTCCTACTACAAGGCGACTCTCTAATGTGAAGCTAGGACGTGTTGTCAGGAATATTAAGGAGATGTGTGCATGGCTCTTCTCGCATATCAGAAATGTATGATTTATTTTAAAGCCAGTGAAGAGAGTGAACTAAAGAGCGGGAGAAGGTACAGATTAAGCCAAATGAATAAGATGGCAACATGGGGAGACAGAAGGATAAGAGCATTGTACTTGTTTGCTTTTTATATGCATCTTCCACATTTTACACCCCTCCCCCTCCTGTGAACAGGAAAATACAATGAACAAGAAAATGGGAAGGTGAAAATTACAGGTTGAAAAAGGAGGGGGGTCTGAGGCTGTTAGGAAAATAAATAAAAACAAAGTAGGATGACTGGTAGGCGAGAGAGCGAGACTGACCAAGAAAAGACCAAACACAAAGAACAAACATACACAAAAAAGCGAATGTGGCTCTTGAAAATGAATTGTCACTTCAAAAGTCTATTCACGATGACAACTTCAACTGGTATGAGAATATATATAAAATATATATATATATATATATATATATATATATATATATATATATATATATATATATATATATATATATATATATATATATATATATTTTACACACCGATAAATAGGAAACGGTTCTAGAAAGCATACCAAGGTATAGAAGTCCGCCATAACCACTGTTTGAAATCAAATTTTATGCAGACAATGTAATTGGGCACAGATACAAAAGAGTAAAACTGAGAGAAGATCGACAAAGTCAGGGCTTACAATTTTTATTTTATGTATTTTTAATAAAAATACTACTACTGTATCCTGTACATGGCTGGCCTTTTCCACAGTTCCAATGACCATGTAAACTTACAATATGCTCAAACGTAAATTTACTAAACGAACATTTCTTAGATATTATGTTACCATCACCATTAAATAAAAACATGGTAGCGCCAAATTATTATTTCATCTAGTTAAGCCATTTAAACCTAATTAAGATTCTGTAGCACAATATACAGATATTAGCTACAGTACAGTAGGTGTCTGCAAACTGCTTAAGGACCCAACCACTTTTGGTGGGCATAATTATGGAAAAATCAATTTTACAAGAGAGAGGACAAGCCACAAGAATTAAGTAATTTGGACAATGCATACATAATTATTAATCGAGCAGATAGTTAAGTGGGCCGTTTCTCTATAGAAACGGCATTTATCCTGGTCCCTCATATTGGTTTTGCAGTTTCTATGTAAAATCATTATCCCGTATTTTGAATGCAGTTCCTAGGCACTGTTTTGAGCACATGCGCTTGCTCAGAGGTGAGCGGCTTGTTTGCAGAGAGGATGCAGGCAGAATAACAACAACTTGGGTCTGAAGGAAGACAGAAATAAAAGGTACAGACTTGGCCCTCCGTGTCAGTGCTTCCCTCAGGGTAGGTTACAGACTATGGAATCAAACACAGTGTAGCGCAAGTAGACCTTGCTCTTAAACAGAGCTGACACAGCTGGGTAATCTCCTGGGTTCAAAGTTATGCATATTTTCTGCATTTTTATTTAACCCTGAATACAACAGACCATTAATGTATGCGGTGACATATCATGTCTACAGGAACAGATATTTATCAAGATACAATTCAGGAACATTGTCTATATACATAAAACAATATTTGAAAGATGTGTATGTATTATACATTTATTTTGCACACTACATGGACAAATTGTGGACATCCAAACATCACATTAATGATGTTGGGTATAAGACCTGGCTCACAGTTGGCGTTCCAAATCATCCCAAAGGTGGGTTTGATGTCAGGGCTCTGCGCAGGCCAGACAAGTTCTCTTACTCCAAACATTAGAAACTATTTTTTTTATTGATCTCCCTTTGTGCAAAGTAGCACTGTCATGCTAAAACAAAATGGAGGCTTTTCCAAGCTGTTGCCAAAGTTGGAAGCACACAATTCTCTAGAATGTCTTTGTATGTTGTAGCAGTAAGATTTTCCTTCACTAGAACTTAGGGGCCCAGATCAAACCATGACCAACAATCCTAGACATGATTCTTCTTTCACCAAACTTATACAGTTGGCAGCACACATTTGGGTAGGAAGCATTCTCCTTGCCTCCGCCAAACTCAGATTCGTCCACCAGACTGCCAGATGATGGAGCTTGATACGTCAGTTCAGAGCACACATTTCCACTGCTTCAGAGTCCAATGGTGGTGTGCTTTACACCACTCCAGTCAAAGTTTGGTGATCTGAGGCTTGTGTTCAGCAGCTTGGCCATGGAAACCAATTTCATAAAGTACCAAACAAACAGTTCTTGTGCAGACGTTGCTTCCAGAGGCAGTTTGGGAACCTGTAATGAGTGTTGCAACCTAAGAGATGATTTCTATGCACTACATGCTTCAGTACTTGGTGGTCCCTTTCTTAGAAGATGCCACTTCACAATAACACTTACAGTTGGACAGATTTAACAGGTCAGAAAATTGATTAACCGATATGTTGGAAAGGTAACATTTTATGACAGTGGCACACTGAACGTTACTGCACTCTTCAGTACAACCCAATCTACTGGTAATGTTTGACTATGGAGATTGCTATTGGGTGCCTAAACTCAAGATTACAGCCATGCAATGGATGTGGCTGAAATGGCGAATCTCACTAATTAGAAGGGGTGTCCACATCTTTTTTGGTATGTAGCTCTTCAACCACTTTATGTACGTAAATGTATAATTCATGTATTAGTCAAGTAATCGATACACAATATCCAGTGTAGCTGCTCATCCTTCTTAAAAGTCCACAATCAGTCATGGACGAACCTACATAATCCAATAGAAAAACAGAGGGAGGGTGCTCCTAGTAACATATACCATTGTAATTACCAGTGTGAAAACTAAATATGTGCTGCATGTATAATTGATGTATAAGCTTATATGCGAGTTCATTTTCAAGGCCAAGTCATAGTCGATTGATTCATTTCTCTCCATAACTTATGTGCCAAACTGTCCTACAAACAAACAAGACACAGGTCCAGAGGCAGCTGTACATGTGTAAGACCTTAAAACTTTATTATACAAAAATGTATTAAAAGCCCTTACAATGGGTAACAATTCTTCCTTACATTAACTTGCTGATCTGGTAGGTGTATTTAGCTTCATAAGGTCCCCATTTCACTCTGCATAGTAAGCAGTGTCAAAGTCTTTCTGCCCATACACAAGATTCGAAAGGAGATCCTGGAACAAATGCATAGTGTGGCTTCTTAGGATTTATCTCCATTGGTGGTGTGGCCTCCTTTACTGTTGAAAGTTTATACAGTACTCACAATCAATATCATTTCAAAAAACCCACACCCTGTCTGAGTGAAATGATGTTCCTAAGAAACTGGGATAAAATCATGCCCACTCAACTGTGATTGGCTGCTAGTGAATACAGGCATGATCAAACCAATACAATCTCTTAACATCACACCAATTATATGAGCCCAGGTGCAGACTTAGCTATAAGGGTGTTTTTTTGAAAACTGTAACACCCCCCCCGAGACAGGCTTGGAATCATAACACAAATAGGGCATGCACCACATGATATGCGTGCAGTCCCCTTTGTGCTGGAAACAAGAGGCAGACACAGAAGTCTGCCTCTCCAATTAAAGCGCTGGATTTAACAGCACTCCTATTTAACTCTATTTTATTATACAGCAGGTGTCGGCAACCCTCCGCATGCAGACCACTTATCTGGCCTGCCGGAGCTCCGAGCTGTCTCAGTAAATCGGCCGAAGTTTACTGAAATGGAGTTGCTGCAGCTCAGTTTCATTCACCTTCTTCTGCTTTAATGGAGCAGCTCCGCGGTTCTGATGTGGAACAAAAAATTCTGACTTCAGGTAAGTATGCGGGATAACATGAACTGGGGGCACAACTATGAAGCTTAACATAAAATATTTAGTTGTTGGTCCAATTGCTATTAATAGTAAAAGATTATACACACACGCACACTGGTCGCAGAGAAAATTTAGAAGCTTTAGTATGAAAAAATGTAAGTGAATGGAATTTGTTAGTTTTATAATCAAATCCGTAAAAGTGGCAATATGGCATGCCACTGTATACCAGCACACGTCGACACACACAATTGTCACATCTGGGCTTGAAAAGATTTTGCCAGCGCAGATTGTAAAAGGTTGCTGTGGCTGAATCACAAAAAACATTTTTTGTATTCATGTATTTGAATTAGTGGTGCAGGCGCCAATTTATCATTGCAAATGTACAGATTGGATCCGGTTATATTTCTGTATCAGAAGTGTACCAATTTCTGATACAATAGGAAAATGTTGAAGAAAATTTGATTTGTAACTTCTAGGACATTATGTCATGATTTGGTTTTATAATGTTTCTAGAGGAAATCTTCATTAAGACTCATTAGACCTCTTTCATGTGAAGTGGCCAACACTGGTTTAGCCTGAAAACACAGCAGGGGGTCGTTATCCTTCTTTCCTGTGAGGCCTTTTTTCCTATGTATTAGAACTTGTCTGAACAATGTAAACAGCAAAGTGATTTGGGAACAGAGATTGATGTCAATTTTTTTAAAGTTTAAAAACATGTTAACCCCAAGCTTAGAGGAAACATCACATTCTGATGCTAAATAGCTGATGTTAAAATGACAGAAGTTTTGGGGCCAGCAAAGAGTTCAGGGGGCTGGGTTACCTCCTGCTAGCTTGTCTGCAAAACTGTATTACCATGTAATGTACGTATCATTATACCATCTGTACTTTCTGGCTATCACTAGAACCTCAAATTAGTGTGTAACTGTCCTTTCAGGACTTCATAGGCAAATAAATATCACTGCTTAAGGAACATGCTTTGACGCCTACTTACTTGCTGTAATTCCTGTGACCTACAGATTAGACCCAATCTGATCTTATCCAGCTGTTCTGAGGATGGGACCCAGACTCTAGCTCTGCCCGCTACCCTACAGTTCTGGCCAGTGTGACAGGCTAGGTGGAACCATACACAAAAACCCTGATCTGAAGGCAAGAGGTCAGGGGTAAGAGCAAAGGGGTTTAGAAATACGCATTGAACATCTAGAATTAACACTCACTGTTATCATAATGAGTCTAAGAATAGCATTACAACTATTTTTTGTGAACAATGCCAGCATTCCTGAAATAATTGTATATTTTACACAAATGCCTGTTCTTGTAGTAGTTATACTTGCATCTTATTCTGGTGTAGTAGCAATAGTATGGCATTTTATATATTGCAAGCTATTACAGCCAGACAAAATACTTGACAGTTGCATCACAAAACATTGGTCAGTGCTTTGAATCCTGCCCTTTAGAAGTAGACACATAAAAATCTTAAGGGAATTTAGACTAAGCTCCAATGGGGCAGGGACTGATGCGAATGAGTTCTCTGTACAATGCTGCGGAATTGGTAGCGTAATATAAAATAGGTGACGATTAAAATATGGTCTAAACTCACCTGTAGATATTCACTAAAAGCATTATATTTTATACTTTAGGTGAATATTCTTGCATTTGTAAGGAAGAAAATATCTCCTTATCTACTTATCTATTGAAAGTTGCATGTTATAAATAAGGGATGGGTTTGCACACACAAGGTTTGATCTCTCATAACCAACCTTTTAGGAGCGCTAAGTAGCTAGATCAGTGCTATATGATGCAGGTCGAACTGTATCATGTACTAGTGTACATAAACACTCACTGCCAGTGTAAAACTACCAAAAAACATTAGATCAGATACAGGGAGGTAAATAGCACATAAACAAATAGTATTTTTTCACTGGAGAAAGGATCTACTTTAAAACAAGAGATGTGGGTCGACAGTTTTAATTGTTAATACAAAACATCCAAGCTTGTAGGAGATCTAAACTCAAATACTTGTCTCCCATCTTTAGACAAGTGTCCCAAGAAATGCACCAAAGATCACAGATTAGACAGGAAGCACCTGGAAAACACTCTCAGAATAACAGCATTCTAAAATCACACTGCCAATAAACAAGCCACAGTCTAGTTGCCTCACACTGATGGATATTCTATTGGAACCCGATTATTCAACTGAAAGTATTCCTTGAGGCCTGCATATGCAGTGCTAGTACATGGACCTGACTTAAGCAACCCAAGACAGCTCTACTAAATGAAAGCACAAACCGAAACCAAAATATTAAAATACAGCATAATTCACCTTCAATGTAAGAAAAGTGACAATGACAATTGTTTGGCTGTATATTTCTCCCCTAAAGAACATATTTACGTATTATATGCCAGTCTTATAATATTCACATTTACAGCGTTCAGATTTGGACATATGATGTAATGATTTCATCATAGTTTGATGGGTTGTAATCAATATAATGTCTAAATGCCAGGTGAACGTTACATTTAAGCAGACACCAATTAAAAGGGTGCATGTAAGGGAAAGAAGCCTTTTGCACTTTAAAAGGCTATTAACAACCTTGGCCTTCAACTGCAAAGCGCCTCTTCATTCCTCTAGACCCCTGATGCTATAAATATTTCTGGTCTTGCCACATATGATTTTATGGCTCATCCTATAACTCTAGAAACCTTTACATCCAGAAATACTTTTCCAAAAGACACAAACTCCACAGTTCCGATTTTAGAAGAGATGGAAGAAAAAAAAAAAAAAAAAAAAAAAGAAACGAAAGAAATTAATAAATCTAGTAGGCAGCATACTCTCTAGGGATCCAGGAACGTCTGCCCGCAGTAAATAAAACTCTGTATCAGCTGAATCTGGGACTTTTTTCTACCACTAGGAAACAAACGGTGGTAGAGGCAGATGTTCTGATCTTCTCTAAGTAATTAAAGTGAGGAGAATAAAGCCGTTATCTGGAAAGCAGAGCAAAATGATAGCTTAATATGGACACTTGGGAAGTGGGGGAACAATAAAGTTTTAAAGTATTAAAGCAGTGACAGGATACCTCTGAAATGTTAAGTGGTAAACTGGGACTAATCTTTAACCCATTCACCATATAAAAATCAGCCAATTTCACTGCTGCTTGATACGATCTTTTTAACCTATTACGCAAGTCACTTTTTTGAGGCACACTATACCTAGGTTCATATTGACCGTTTAATTTTTTAGTAAGGCGACTGCATGTGTGACATGCTTGAACAAGAGTGGCAGATTAAACAGAGTATTAAAAGATATATATGGCCTTGAATTTCTTACAGCAGCAGCTGTGTGATTCTTCATTCTGATTGAGCAGCTTCTGACAAGCCTGGATAATAAGGAGCTTTTTAAAGCACAGGATACCTAGAGAATGAATTCAGACGCTGCATATCTGAATAGTTATGATTTCCAAGGATGTATTAATACTACCATTTGTAACAGGATTGATAAATCATACACATTCACCATTTGTTTGTTTTTTAAAATGATCACAGTCAGTATTTGTACCTGGAGGTAAATTTGTAGACCATAAGTGCCGTCAGTAAATGTCCAAGTAATGGACAGCGCCAAGGTGTAGCAATCTGGTGAAAGTTCCTCCTTCTACTCCTAGTTTGACCTTGGAATTAATGGTCAAACTGGAAGTTGGATTTACAAGGACAACACAAATGTTGCTTACAAACCCTTAGAGTGGTGCTAAGGGAAAGCAAGGGCCTCGTTAATTTGTCCGACATCTTATAGATTTTATACATGGTGGACAGAATCAATGAAGGACAACCTGCTAAGAGAAGCACGCACACAGGTTAGAAGGTTAACACCAACCAAAAACCATGGAAAACCCAGAAGCTTCCAATCAGTTAAGAAAAAAATTAATGGATGTCAATATCTCCCCAGTGTTGCAAGAATGGTTAAACATTTGACAAAGTAAGCCAGTGATGCAGCCCCAGTGAGATTTTAAGCAGAGTAATTGAGGCCATCAATTACATCTTGAACAGCTCATTCAACAGATAGTGGTCTTTGGTTTGCATGGCTTTGTGCATTTGTTACTGAAACAAGTCAGACCATGGTTTCTACACCAGTTATGTTAGTTATAAGACAGGCCATGTTTACTCAATTTGTGCACACCTTTTTATAGTATTTACTGTGAATAAAAAAAACTATGCCTAAATTAATCAGAAAAGCAGTATGAGCTTTGAGTACACAGCATATAATAAAATCCACAGATGTTGCATTTTCACTAAAAGTCAGCAGAATATGCAAATAGTATCAAGTGATTATAAACTGAAGTATGCCGCCATTGATGAAAATTGGTGCAACTCACATAAACAGCTCTATATAAGGAAGAGTCTAGTTTGATCTAAATGTAAGACTAGTATCACCTACTACAACTGCAGTACGTGAAGGGTTGAAATTAGGCAGAAATGCTCACGCAATAAGCCAACATGCTGCATGTTACTTTCTTTATAGTTGTTTCATGTAATGGCCATTGTGCAGATGAAAGGTAGTGCTTCTACAATCTAAGTTTGTGATATAGGCTAAAGAAAAGTAAATAAACGATTTCACCAAAAAATGGGGGTGCGATTGTGGATTACTCTACAGTTTGTTTTTTTATAAACTACAATTATCCCAAAAGACCAGAGGAAATTAAATGTCCAATTATAAGTTAAATTACTAAGATGACAAAACATTACAACACTACAGATTTCCACCCATTTACAGGCAACACAGAAAAGTTTTTCTAATGTCGCTCAGCACAATTCAAAATAGACCCCACCAAATATAAATGAAAAGTTCAAGTGTCCCTTTGAGCCACTAAACCATATAGTTCTATTCTATGCCATGAAAGGTCAGTTCACAATGTCCATACAATGCCTGTGGCAAGATGGTTGGGGATCTGAATGTCTAAGAGAGTGGGATCACTGGAGCATGTCTCTCCCAGCCAGCTCAGAGAAAATGTCTAATGAACTCATTAGACTAATGACAGTGTGAATGACATTAAAGTCTGTAATGCTTCGAGAGGGTGTAAAGATTATCGGCTAAGCAAATGCAAAAGGGAATTATTTAATTTTGTATACACTATACTGTAAAGACCAGTTCTACATGTTTCATTTCCTTATCCCTGCCTGTTCAATGGCTACGTAGATGTTGTATACTGCTGCATTATTCAATCTAACAGACAAGTTAGATCAGATTTTGTTAGATGTATCCTGGCACAATATAAATAAAAGGAAAGCTTCCAGGGTTTGTTTACACATACGCGCTGGGGAAAAATAGGCAAAAGGCATGAAATGTGATGCGTTTAAATGTGTTAATGTGCTTTACATACATTGCACTTTTACTCCATTGTACTGGGCTCACACATTAAAGCTAGAGAAATAGTTTGAGCCGCATCTGAAAACAGTAAAATGCAAATTTACTCGAATAGGTTTTTCATGTAAACATGTTGCATTTTAGAGCAAAAGGTGTGAACGAGTTCTCAATAGAGTTTACTCTTTAGTACAACATTTTATCAAAAACTACTGCTTGGTATATAGTCCTCCTTTTCTGCATTGTGTATATTAAAAGTAGCATATTACTATGCAGAAAAATCAACATAGCAAAAGGAATGTACATATATATGATGGCAGAGAAAACAACACATTTACAATCCTTATTTGATCAGCAACACACGCTTGGGCACATATTAGCTTGTGGTCCTACCGTTATATTCAGTAAAAATGTTTTTTATGTGCATTTTGCATGTGAACATGCTGAGCAGATGCGCAGAGTCGGAGCTCTGCCAGTTCTCACCAATTTATCTCCGTATTAAACCAAACTGATCTGTCCATTTCTACTTGCTCCCTGGGCCATTAGGTGCCTAGAGCCAAGACAAAAAACTGAATACCACGTCACAATCTACAGTAGTAGACTATTCTCTCCTAGAGTAATACAAATCTGTAATAGAAATATACCACCATATTTTGAAAAGGTGGAGATGTTGCCTATAGCAACCAATCAGATTCTAGTTATCATTTACTTATTACATTCTACAAAATGACAGCTAGAATTTGATTGGTTGCTATAGGCAACATCTCCACCTTTTCAAACCCGCAGTTTAGTAAATATACCCCTCTGTCTTGCATGTTCACCAATGATACACCAGGCAGATATTTTTTGGTCAATTTGTAAAAAACATCATAGGAGCCGTATGATCCAGTAAAAAGAATTCTATAATCTAGTATAGTAAAAGCTGCCAGGGCATGCTGCATCCAAATGTCCAAGGGCATCCAATGGTTAATGCAAAGACCCATATCTTGCTCAATAATAAGAGTAAATAATAAATAAATGGAAGGTGGTGATGGTAATAGGCACTTCTAGAGAAGATGAAAAGACTCCTAGTTGACACGCCTGATAAATAAATGATATCATAAAGAAGAACAGCAGCTCCTTCACTGCAGCCTGAAACAATAAAAGAGGCATTCCGAATATTCTTTTTTATGGACCATGAATGCACCAGGCTATTTATAAAGTGTCAGTTTGTGTGCTCTTTATATACTATATAAGAGATAAAAGTAAAAAGCAGTCTGTGTACATAAGGGATAGGGGGGAGGGATGAAAATGTGATCTAGAGAGAGTTGTAGAGAATAAACTTTATAACAAACATTGTGTTCCCAATGGGCCCTTCTAGATAGAAGTAAAAAAATTTAAAAAAAAAAGGGGCTGCCCATCTATTCTATAGATGGGAATGTGCACAGACAGGAATGTAAGGACTGAAAAAGACAGACCTATGACTACAAGAAATATGGTCAGAAATATGTATTTTTAGAAGCAGAATCATTGCCTGAGTCTTTTGATAATTCTAGCAGAGTCACACAGCTATGCTGGTGTGGAAAACAGTGTGGTGAAGTTACTGAGCTGATCTTGGCTCACACAGGCTCTAATCAAGCACTACTGAAGAATCAGAGCTCAGGCTTTCAGTTAACCAAATCCGCCCGAAAAGCCCACAATCTATAATAAAAAGGGGCCAGCTTGGATTGCAGAACAGGTAACTATTGCACGTGCGTGTGTGTGTGTGTGTGTGTGTGTGTGTGTGTGTGTGTGTGTGTGTGTGTGTGTGTGCGCGTGTGTGTTATAAGCCGCTAGCGAATATGTTTACCCAAACATTTTATTTTTAAAGTTGTGTATGGGTGGGGGGGGGGGGGGGGGTGGCTAGGGAAGTAAAGAAAATTATTTGCATGGATTTTTTTATTTCTGCATCAGAAAAAAAACGTAATAAATTTTTTTTTTCTCTTTTTCCTTAACATAAAATAGCCCATAACATTGGGCTATAGCAGTAAAACGAAACCCATGCAGGGGTATAAGCAGTGTCAAAGGATTATATATACACAATCAAAATGCATCATACATTAGGAAATAAAGGCAGTCCATAAGATCTACCTATATACAACATGCAATGAGGCAAAGAAATAACACCGACACCGGCTGAGTGTTCCACCTCCATCAATCCCTCTGCAACATAAAGGGATGTTCTCCATCTATACCAAATCCTTACATACTTATCAACTAGGTTCCTGCTGGTGTACAAGAATCGCTCATGACCTACGGTGTCATTAACAAGATCAATCCATTCTCTCAAGGCTGAACCCTCCGAAGCCATCCACTTACTTGCAATAACCACCTTTGCCAACATAAGCATAGTAGTAATGAGCAGTCTAATGAGCTTATGAATATGTTTTGTCCAAGCCCAGACCAAATATACCCAATCCTGGTGTAATGGCAAACACCCCCACTCGATCTATACACACCTCCCTCCAGAAGCAGGAAACCAATGGACACTCCCAAAGCATATGCCAAAAGTCCCCCCTCTCACTCCCACAGGACATAAAACCAACTGACCTCCACTAAATTTAGAGAGCCGAAGGGGAGTGAAATACACTAGGTAAAAGGAAAATCTGGACCTGACAAAATTTGACAGAAGCAATGACCAGACTCAGACTGTTCAGCATAATACCCCAGGTCCTATCAATTTCCCCAAGATTTCCCACAGGCGTCGCAATCTCGGCAAGCCACCCGCACCAGATCCCTCCAGCAGAATTGAATACATGGATGAAATTTGCCACATCGGGGCCAGCCTCAACAATTGCACCCGCAAAGAATCTGCACTAACACTCGGGGCGGCCCCCCGAATCTGCCAGGCCAAAGCATGCCTTAGCTGTAAATACTGGAAGAAATAACCCCTAGGCAGTTCATATGATCCCCGTAACTGTTCAAAGGAGCACAGTATCCCATCCACA
Organism: Mixophyes fleayi; assembly: GCF_038048845.1. NCBI lineage: Eukaryota > Metazoa > Chordata > Amphibia > Anura > Limnodynastidae > Mixophyes > Mixophyes fleayi. Next base: position 50,344,828 of record NC_134411.1, on the reverse strand, counting down.
TACAATTGCCCAATATGCATGACACATGAACGCCAGGCTCCCGCTTTTCCAATCTTCACAAGTTCACCAAAATCCAGATTATCCCAAAGTGGAGTACACGGATCATAGGCTGACTTCTCCAAATCAGAGATAAGAATCACCACATCCTCAGGGCCTGCGTCAACAGGGGTGGGGGGGGGGGAAATCCCCTCTAGACCTTCTACTAGCTAAATGGAACTGTGTCCGCGAATGTTTAGACCCTGTCATAGAGACTAGGGAGTCATGGAGATTTAAGCCCTCCCGAGACCGCAGCCATACTTCAACATGTGCCAATTGGGAAGCAAAATAAAGCCGCAGAGCCGGACCCTGCGAGAGCGACACAAAGTAGTAAACTTAACCCGGGCTTTCTTGTCCGACCACACCAGTGAGGATATGAGACGATCAACATAGTGGAATATATTGTGATGAATGTAAATTGGTGACTGCTGCAAAACAAACAAAAATTTTGTCAATTATCATTTTAATCAAATTAATTCTACCCGTGACCGTCAATGCTTCGACACCCGAACCCGGCTCTTAGGATAGTCAATCTGAGGTTGGAGATTACGCTGAATATACTGACCCATGTCACTAGAGATCCAAATACAGGAGTCCATTTGACAGGACTCTGCAAGACTTGGCACGTTGGGCAAGTCCCCCCCACCGGAGTCACTAGACTTGTCCCAATTGATCAAAAGCCCTGAATAAAAGCCAAAAACCGTGACCACACGAAGAAGTGCAGGTAAAGATCTACCGGGACGAGCAAAAAAAAAAAAAAAGTAACATATCTGCGTAGAGGGCAATAGTGTATCCTGCTACCGATTGCGCTCTAACAGCACACAGGCCAGCAGTTTTATGGCAAAGGCAAAGAGGGCAGGGAACAACCCTGTCTCGTACCTCTGCCCAGGGTAAACTGGGGAGACACAAAGCCCCATTGACACAGACTCTGGCTTTAGGGCAAGTATACAACAATCACACCCACTGGACAAAAACTGGCACAAAACCCGAATTTTAAGAGTACTGCCCACAAATCCCTCCACTCCACGGAATCAAAGGGCCAAGCAGCATCTAACGACAGCACCACCGCCGCCTCCACCGAGTGGGGCAGCTGCAGATGGAAAAAAGTATGTGCAAATTTATAGCCATAGACTTTCCCGGCATAAAACCAGTTTGGTCAGAATGCACAAATCACCTGACTCAGATGCGACGCCAAAAACGTTGCCAGTATTTTAATATCCATATTCAACAGGGATATAGGTCTGTATGAGTCCGGGAGCAGGACGTCCTTCCCCGTTTTAGGAATAAGAACTATGAGAGCTTCTGACATGGACTGAGACAAAGAACCCAAGTCTCAAAAACTCGCAAATATTTCTTGCAAGCGAGGCACAAAGAACCCCATATGTTTCTTATACAGTTCTATAGGGACCCAGTCCACACCCGGAGCCCTGCCATTTGAAAATGAAGATATCGCAGCAGTCTCCTCAGTGATCGACAAGTACAGGCTCTCCCTGCTAGCCAGACTAAGTTCAAGCAAGGAAACAGTCGCCAAGTACAAGTCTAAGTCAGAATCAGAATATTCAGCCCTAGATTATTATTATTATTAATTTTTATTTATAGGGCGCCACAAAGTATCCTTAGCGCCGTACAAGGACAAACAATGGCACAGTACAAGGTGAAACAGCACAGTACAAGTAACAGTAAGCACTATAACTCTGGGGGCTCAGTCACAGCAAGAAAGAGAGGGAGGGGAAAAGTGAGTACAGGCAGGTAACTATGGCCCAAGAGGGTGGGCACGGATGAAAGGTAAAGAGTCACTGAGGGGAGTGGAGAGAAGCGAGAGGAGACAGAGGGCAGAGGGTAAGAGAGGAGGTGAACTGAGTAGCTGGAGAGCGCAGTTAAAAGTGATGGAAACAGGAGGTAGGAGAGACCTGCTCAAAGGAGCGAACAATCTAAAGGGAGGGGAAGACAGACAGGCACATGGATGAGACGGGAGAGACGAAGACGGAGTCGAGGAAGGGGGAAAAGGGAAGAAGGGATGAGAGAGAGGAAGCCGACCAGTGGGAGTTTAGGCACGAGACTGGATGTTCGTTTGAAAGAGGACAGATTAGGGGAAGTTCTGATGGAGCGGGGGAGCTTGTTCCAATGGAGGGGAGCGGCGCGGGAGAAGTCTTGAATGTGTGCGTGAGAGGAGGTAATCAAGGGGGAAGAGAGGCGACGATCGTTGGACGATCGCAGAGGGCGGGAGGGAGTGTAAATAGAGATAAGGTTAGAGATGTAGGGAGCAGTGGAGTTGGCGAGGGCCTTGTAAGTGAGAGTGAGGAGCTTGAAAAGAATTCTGTAGGGGAAGGGGAGCCAGTGAAGGGCTTGGTAGAGTGGGGAGACAGAGGTGGAACGGCGAGAGAGGAAAATAAGCCTAGCAGCGGCGTTAAGTACAGATCTAAGAGGAGCGAGATGAGAGAGGGGGAGGCCGATAAGGAGAAGGTTGCAGTAGTCCAAGCGGATGCATATGCATTTAAAGATGCATATGCATCTTTAAAATATGTATAGAAAACCTCGCTAATCTCCCCAGTCAAAGTATGCACAACACCCAAGGCATCCATGATCCCTGCCACTATATTCAATGCCCTTTCTGATCTAGCCAGGTGCGCCAAAAATCTGCCACATTTATCCGCCTCAAAATACTGAGTGTCTAGCAAACAGCTTACGCCTTGATTTGCCTAATAGTCTGACCACTCTCGCTGTACCGCCAACCAGGCCTGTCTGTCAGAAGTCATACGAAAAGAAAGATACACTTCCTCCAATTACGAGACATCCTTTTCTAATGCATCACCTTGCAACCTGGACTCTCTTTTAAAACAATACTACTTATCAGGGAACCCCTTAAAAAAGCCTTAAAGGAAATCGCAAATGACAGGCGTAGCAGCCGTATGTACATTAATAGCAAAATAACCCTCCCACTGAGTAATGAATCCTGAATCTTCAATAACGTCAACCAAAAAGTGTTAAGTTTCCAAAATACTTGGGCCCGAGGAGCATTACATTTTAGATTTAATAACAAAAGGAGAATAATCAGAGATCCCTATAGGCAAATATGCAACATCCAAGACAGCCGGCAGAAATATCTTCGAGACAAGCCCCGGATCAATTTGGGAAAAAGCATAATGTGACTTTCAAGTATACAAAGAATTTCCCACCTCCCTCCACCTATCAACTGCAGGATTCAACACAGCATTACAGCCGCCGCAGCAAATCACAGGAGTATCAGGATATAAAGAGATGAAATCACTACATTTTCTCAAAACTTCATTATTATAGAGGGGCGGGATATATACAACTAAGAGATTTATACTGGTAGAGTCAAAAATTCCCCTCAGAAAAACAAATCAACCCAAAGGATCAGATTCCACCACTTCCAGAACAAAGTTTACTCTTATGTATAAGAGACACCCCCCTAGAATGGCAAGTGTGAGTAGCATGATGGGCCCATCCAACCCATGGTTTATTAAGAGCCAACAGTTTGCCTCCCACCAAATTAGTCTCAGTAAGGCAAACATCTGCTTCATATTTCTTTAATTGAGATATGACCAAAAACCGTTTAATTTTTATCATTTAGGCCACGAACATTCCAGGTCAGAAATTTAATGGCACCCCTACTCATCTTCCCAGTCGCCATAACACCAGGGAATACATGACACGGTTCAACATGAAACCCCTCCAGACCAAGGCAGATACCCAGCCACCAGGCGACGCTTCACTTGTATGAACTGAGCTCTGCTTTTTTGTACATCCACAGAGAAAACCGGAAACACAGACACTCTTTGGTTTCATTATAGGGCCCCTAATTCGCAGAATAGCATCCCGATCTTTATAATGAAGAACTTTAGCAATGAATGTGTGTGGCGGCGCACCTGGAGGCGGTCTGAGCCAGACGCCGATGTGCCCTCCACCGCAAACTGGGCAGTGAACTCCTATGCGCCATATGTCTGGATCATCCAGCTCTCCAAGGTGGTTTCAGGAGCATCCCCCTCACCTTTTCAGGAAGACCAATCATCTGAACATTGCTGCGCCTGAGGCGGTCCTCCATGTCAGAGAACTTCTGCTTAACCGATACCATCTGAGCCTCCAAGCCAGCAACCTTCTGAGGTAACGGAGTTGTAGTGTCCTCAAAAATGTAAATGCGAGCCTTCGTCTTCGCACAACTCGTTCTCGGATCTTCTGAAAATCCTGCTGCATCAACGACAAGTCAACCTGCACCTCCCCAATTTTGTTCATTACCTTCTTTTCAGAAGCAGCGATAGCTTTCAGGACTTCCTGCAAGGTAGTAAGTAGCAGAATCTGTAGACGGATCTGAACCCTTAGTAGACAGAGGTACCTGCAGTTCAGACGCAGGGATACCTCCCGAGGCTATAGAGGAGTTAGAATGGGCATATGTCTCCAACCTGCTAGCAGCAGTAGTACCTGCAGAGTGCTTACCCATAATGGCACCTTCTATGTAAAGATATTGATAGATGCACTATTAGGTTATATAAAAGCAGCTTGTACTGCCAGAGATGGCCACAAACAAAGCGCCCAGGCCTCAGCTAGATTCACAGCCAGAATTTAGAGGTCTCAAGGGAGGATATAGCCACTGCAATGAAGAATCAATGAAATGCATGCAACCCAGACAGCACCTACAGACAAATGATTCAGAGAGGTTGGGCCCCCTAAAAGTTGGATGACTATATATTCTCTTCACTGTGCCAAAGAGATAATTCCTAATGCTGTAAGCAGATTCCAGTAGACAGCAAGATTATGGCAGCTGCACCTCCAGTGATACAAAACTGCACACAAGCCTGTTCTCCGCCGTCACTCAATTTGAAGATGGCGCCGTGGCCCACTCCATGGCAGGAACACCCAAGCACAGACACTCCACTCTCCACTAGCAGCCAGCTGACCGCTCTCCACACGTCCAACTGCCACCGCAGAGGAAGTTTATCAATGTAAAATGAAAACGAAACTGTATGCATGCTGGCCAAAATGTACATCACGATAGTAACTGAAGACAGACACCACTCTACTGATGCATGCTCATTGGCAGGGGCTGGCTGGCAGACTTTAGCCCGGGAGGCAAGCACATAGTACTGTCCCATTACTAGCAGCCCATCCTTAAAGGGTGGTTTTCGGTACAATATATATATTTATCAATATAAAAAGAGGCTTAGTGTTGTTTAACCCAGTGATACTTTATAATAAACGATAACAAATAATGCAACAAAAAAAACTAACCTCACTTTATATTGCATCTTATTTTATATGCTTCTTCCTACAGTATTTTTTTTTTTAACATACCTGGCTAATTATAATGGGATATAAGTCATATTATAGCAATAGATTATATAACAATGTTCTATTACAATAGTGAACACAGGGGCCGATTTATCAGAATGCAAAAAGCCCTTTTGCTTTAAAAACCTGATGTTTTTGCCTGTAAAAGGGCTTGTTTTTTGCTTCACACTATACTACTGGGAGAAAGAGCAGAGCACTAGGTGTCAATCGAATACCCTGGCCCAGAGCTGGATTAAGGCATTGGGGAGCCCACGGTACTTTAGACAGGTGGGCCCCTATGACGTAACATTGTTTTCATTTTAGACAAATACACACCTCTGTTAGGTGCACACAGTTCTGCCTTCACGAGCAGTATGGTGTGAAGCGGGACATACCTCCCAACTGTCCTTGCAGTCACCTAAATTCTGAACTGCCCCACTAGATTCAGAACAGTTGGCAGACTGTCCTGCTCTCCCCTACCTGTTCTTGTCACTTTCACCACCTGTGGCTGCTGGTGTCTTTGTATCAGTTGCTTCTTGTCTGGATCCTGAAATGTTGGGGGCCATATTTGGAAAAAAAATGGGTACATTAAATTTAGAAATCTCCAACTAGCCCAGCAATAAAAATAAAAATAGAATTTACATTTAATATATATAATAATTTCCGGCAAAAATCCCAAGCATTAAATAATTCATAGTCACATTCAATAAATAGACCTAATTTTCCCCAAGCAGCTTCACATTCAATTGCTTCCAAACCACTCCAGCATTAAATTGAAGGTCCATTCACCCAAATATATAGGCTCCACTATTAAATTGCCCCATCACCCCACAAATGAAATAGCACCCAATAATTAGCCCCTACTAGCACTCCACCATTAAATTAATAGCCTACCTCCCACATTATTTAAAGACTCCCCCTCACTTTCACATATATTAATATACTGGCCCACATTCTATATTAATAAACTTAACATACCACCCTCTACCCTTAACTGGTTCCATCCGCGTTCGCTGAGTAGTCTTCACACATGGGACGGCACCTGTCACACGGTGTGCGCCCCATGTGACATCAATAGGAAGGAGTCCTGGCATAGTTAAAGGGAGGGAGGGACAGATCTGTGGCCAATGGATGGAGGTTGCTGGTCCTAGAGGAGGCCACCCAGTAGAGGGATCAGCCCAAAATATTTTTTTTGTCCGGCCCTACCCACCACTGCACATTGGGTATATAACCATAACCGCCATTGCTTTCACAATGATAATAAGCATGTTTGATGTATGAACTTGTGTGTTTCCTTCCACTATCTAAGGAATTTAGTTTATCACTAAAAACCCAATTAAACGGATATATAATTTCTCTCTCCAATATATATATATATCTATTTCTCCTGATGCAATATCTTTTATCTTTAACAATTTTACCAATGATAAAGTACAGGTCAGCAGGGAGATTCATGAGTACACACTTACCCGATTTACAGTCAGATCTAAGATTTTCATGTCATAACCATTGGCTCAAACTATTGTGACTCCTGACATACTGTACAGATATCTGCCTTCTTGCAGCAATATGCTAAAGTCATGTTGTATATACTTGCACGAAGGGAGATAGATGACAGAGCATGTAAAAAAAGGTTTCACTATTGATTCGCTAGGAAAAGAACACTATTTCCATGTGCTTTATGTTAACACGTGAGACGCAAGACATCAAATCTAAATATGCATTACCATAATAGTGTCTTTGTTGGAGGAACTATCGGCAGAATGGTCAGACAGACGGACGTGGGTACATACATACTGCAGAATTGGCAAAACATTGCTACATTGTTTATAGTGATTAGTTTTTAGTCCATTTATAAAATCAAACAGTACAATAATTAGGTGTGTACCCAGCTAACTGTTAAGGTCAGTCTTTGCAGATGTGCACATGGATGAATTGGCTTGCACATGCACAGTAACAAAGCCCAGACTTGACCTTTCATTTAAGGGGAAAAAAACAAAAGTGTTGTGGTAATCCTATCCAATTTTGCCAAAACAGAAATTCCCCTTGAAGAGTCCACCAAAGCAGGTTATATATAAAGACTTTTGATCATCTGTCCATGAATGCAGACAAAGGGCCATTCTAGCCACTACAGAGGAAGCTACACTTCTAACTCAGTGTGACAGTATCTAATGATACTTGACATGGAAAATAAATTCATTTTCTTAGAGTCCATATTTTTTTAAGCAAGCATTGTCTACTTAATTTTTCTTGAGTAAAAGCATACAGACTGTGCATTTAGATTTTGATGGCTCTGGCAATGGAAGCTATGGCTATTCCAGATTTAAATTGCTGTGTCTGCAGAATCAAGCAACTTTTTAAAACATCTCTATACAGGGCCCGAGTAAAGGTTCAGGACACTATAGGCTAGAATGCTCCTAGCACTCCCTCGCCTTCCATGCCAAGCAAATACATGGAAGGTAAACTCAAACTTGTCCTTAATTTAAAATTTGACTTCCTTCATCACCCTACCAATGCTTATGTTCCTGTGTTTCAAAACTCAGCTCCACTTGAATTTTTAAAAGGGACACACAAATCTTATCTTCAATGAAAATAAAATGAGTGGCAAAGATTTTTGTGTCTTTTTAAAATTCAAGTTAGCATACAGCCCCCAATAGCAGAACAGAGGCATAAACCAGCACAACAGAAGGTGCTGATGTGCAGGGGGCCGTCATGCCTTCTGTTGCCATCTTTGACTCTCCTACTTGCTTATCCTCAAGTGCCCGCCCAAGGATGACTCATTGTATTCAGTCTTTACCATGGGAACACATCAGAATGAAAAATTTGCTACATTTTTCTTTCATTTCTTTTTACTTTGGAGATTTCCATTTATACCTCTCAATTTTGTAGCCCCCAAGATTTTGTTTTCTAAACATGTTTCCATATAATCATCTGATAATTGTTTATCACAAGCTTCACACAGTTGTGTATTTCCAGTTTTCTTTCGCTCCATAGACTCTGAATGAGTACTGACCAGTAATCTATAATTTAATTATGAAATCAAGATACACCTTTACTAGGGCTTAGATGGTGTATGTGTTTCAACTCTTCGGGGCAGGCTGTGTACCAAACAGGTGACAGTGTGCAATCTCTTTCTTGAGAACGTGACATGGAAATGAAGTCAGGCACTCGGGTCACATTGTTGTGCTGAAGTGAGAAATTTAAACTTGCCAAATGCCTGTTACGCACCTACTATTTTGGTATCCAAAGACTGAGCCACCCCTTTGTCCCAGTAAGCTGATCCCGTAGAAGGCAACACCAGGACCCTCTGGAACGTCTTTGGTGAGGACTTACCTCTTCCCAGAGTAAAGGAAACATCTCCCTACTCTACCCTTCCATCTGTCTAAACTCTGAAGAAACAGGGAAAAAAAAAAAAAAGGACAAGGAAGGATTAGTTGATTGATTCACAACATACCTTCCGTCTATACTCTGCTAACTAGAGACTATTCCCATACCAAAAGGGCTGCCATGGAGTCTGAAAAGGAACAATCACAATTCTTTTCATTTACTATTCCTGAATCAATAAACGCATACTTGCCTACTTTCAAGCAGTGCAGTCTGGGAGAGGGGCATGACCAGAGGGCGGGAGGGGGCGGGTTGTGGTCAATCGTGTCATTTTGGCCCAACCCCCGCGACAAAAGGTGTTTTGTTGCGGGCAGCGGGGCCAAAATGACACGATTCACAGCGAATTCCGTTATTTTGGCCAGAGAATTGTGGGATTCGGGAGACTTGTCTGCTCTCCTGGCAGTCCGACCCAGATTTCGGGAATCTCCGGGACATTCCCCGGACAGGTGACAAGTATGAATAAACACATGAGAATCTGTAAATTACTATTCAAAATTTCTTCTGTTTTCCGGTGGAATATAATATTAAGCAGGCAAGTACCATGTAGTAATAATGAGCCAAGCAGTTAGTGCTACTGTCCCCTTAAACTTTAATGCAGCAAGGGTTAACTGTTTTGCAAAGTGCAACCACCTCTTGACAATTGCAACCATAAGTAGGAAAAAAAGAACAAAAAGGCAAATACTGTAAAATGCAGGATAGTAGTAAATTAATGAGTGGACAACTCCAGCATTAGCACTCAGTAGCTGCTTGTTAATGTTTGAGCCTAAGGTTAAAAATCAGAAGTTGCTACCTGTATTTGAGGCAGCAGACAGAATTGCAGATAGTGGGAATGCCAGCCAGCATTGTTACTTTGTACAGCAAATTATGAGGCTTGATAATGTCTGAATTAGTTATTTTAAACAAGCTTGAAGTTCCCATGTTATAATATTCACTCTCAGCCTCTCAAGATGTCCGAGTAATCGATAGGCCAAAGAGAAGATCCCGTTCAACGGTCGGGAGGAGAGATACCTGGGTCAATAGAGTGCTAACTAGATCCTGTCATTAAATTATTCCTTAATGACCTATTTACTATAGTCTCTATCCTATCCCCATCTTGTCAGTAGGCACTTTGTCCCAGCCTGTTAATTGGTTATTCAATACATTTGCAGATTCTGTCCTAAGCTGAAGATGCTCTATCAATTCTTTCTTGATGAGTAGTAGGCTCTGTTAGTGCAAGGGCAGCCATTAACCACTCTCTGACCAGAGAGATTAAAGAATTATGATTGCGTAGAGTCCACTAAACAAAATAGCAAACATTTGCCTTTACAAAGCACTCAATGTAGCAATAATTTATGCATAAGCAATGTTGTTTAAAAAACAAAACAAAATTGAAACACTCCTTATGACAGACCTTAAGTGTACTGTTATACTTCATTGTTACAGGATGGACCAAAGCAAAAATGCAAGCAGCATATCCAAAATAGTAGCAAAAGACTGCAATAACGCCGATGGTCATGTTGGCCACTTTATGTACCATTAGATGTCAATAAAGTACCGTATATACTCGTGTATAAGCCGACTTTTTCAGCACATTTTTTATGCTGAAAAAGTTCCCCCTCGGCTTATACACGAGTCAACAGCTTAACTCCAGCAGTGGAACAGCTTAACTCCCGCAGTGGAACGCATGTGCGTTCCACAGACAGGAAGTTCGGCATTTGTGTTTCAAATGCCGAACTTCCTGTCTGTGGAACGCACATGCGTTCCACTGCGGAGGTAAGTGAAACATCTCTCTCTCTCTCTCTCAATAGTAGCAACAATGTTTTCAACGGGACCTGCGACATAAGGCACATACACTTCCCACACGCCTTCTTCATGTCAGCCAGCGTCGTTGGTATGAATTTCATTTTCAGCATCTGCGTTTTGTTTATAAGCAGTCTTTATTCACAAGATTCCTAGAGGGCTGCGTGATCGTGTAGTCAGTGGCTAGTAAATGGTTAATGTGAGGACACTGTGTATATATAAAGGACATGCATGTTATGTATTGTGTGTAATATAGCTCCTGCATGCTGCATAATGTTCTGTTTAAGTACTTCCTGAACAGTTAGTTCCCTTTGAGTGAGGTGTGGGATGATAGAGGAGTGTCTTTTACCGTGCAGATAACGTGGCACATACACTTGTGAATCTGTGAGTGTTGGCAGTGCATTAATGAGCTCCATTAAATTCTAGAACATTTCTGTACAAGTGCAGATCATGAAGGTTACAGTTTTATTTCCTATAAATTGGTATCTAAATATTGGTTTACTCTGCCTGACTTGTCCTGAAGTTTGAGTTGTATGCTCTTCTGAATAGTGTACCACAGTGTCTTAAAAAGTGTTAGTGTTATTTGATGTTAGTGTTAGCAATTGATTTAGCATTATGGTCTATTATAACAGTCTATCCTGCAAACAGAGTGGCGTTGGGTCAGCTGACAAGTTTTTTCTATTAAAGAAATGTACCAGTAGCTGCTGCATTTCCCACCCTAGGCTTATACTCGAGTCAATAAGTTTTCCCTGTTTTTTGTGGTAAAATTAGGTGCCTCGGCTTATATTCGGGTCGACTTATACTCGAGTATATACGGTATATAGCATACATTCTTCGACTGCTTTAAAAACACCAATACTAGAAGAATAGTTCAGTGATTATTTTTTACTTTTAAAGGAAAAAAAAAAAAAAGTGGACGTATTTTATATCAAGCGATAAACTTCAGACTGATTGTTCTTTTACATCCAAATAACTTAGGTCAAAGAAAAAAAAAAACCTTTTTCACAAACTTCTGCGCTTGTAAGCTTCGTACCAGAATGATTTTTATATATGCATACATAGTAACATAGTAACATAGTAACATAGTAACATAGTTGATGAGGTTGAAAAAAGACACCAGTCCATCAAGTTCAACCTATTTTGGATCTCCTGCGATCCTGCACTTATATTTGAAATTAATAAAGAGTAGGCAACCGCCCATCTGTTTCAATTTTGAAAATCCCCCCAGACTCAATATTGCAATCCAATTTTTACCCTATATCCACTACTATCCTTTATTTTAAATTAACGGTCGTATCCCTGGATACACCTTTCCGCTAAAAATTTGTCTAACCCTTTCTTAAACATATCTATTGAATCTGCCATCACAACCTTCCCTGGCAATGAATTCCATATCTTGACTGCCCTTACTGTAAAGAACCCCTTCCTTTGCTGGTTGTGAAATTTCCTCTCCTCTAACCTTAGGGGGATGACCATGTGTCCTGTGTATGGTCCTTGGGGTAAAAAGTTCCCATGAAAGCTCTCTGTATTGACCCCTAATGTATTTATACATAGTAATCATATCTCCCCTTCGACGCCTCTTTTCTAAAGTAAACTTGCCTAAACTGGCTAACCTTTCCTCATAACCTAATGACTCCATACCCTTTATCAATTTTGTCGCCATTCTCTGAACCCTTTCTAGTTCCAAATTCTCTTTTTTATAGAGTGGTGCCCAGAACTGTACTGCATATTCAAGATGAGGCCTTACCAACGATTTATACAGTGGCAAAATTACACTGTCTTCCCTTGCATCTATGCCCCTTTTTATGCATGCCAATACTTTGTTTGCCCTTGCAGCTGCTGCTTGACATTGAGCACTATTGCTAAGTCTACTGTCTACGAGCACTCCCAAATCCTTTTCCATTATAGATTCTCCCAAATTAATTCCATTTAATTTATAGATTGCGTTCTTGTTTTTGATCCCTGAATGCATAACCTTACATTTATCTGTGTTAAACCTCATATTCCATTTAGCCGCCCAATCCTCCAGTTTATTTAAGTCCCTCTGTAGAGAAGCTACATCTTGCTCTGATTTTATTACCTTACAGAGTTTAGTGTCATCTGCAAAAATAGAAACTTTACTCTCTAAACCATCACCAAGGTCATTAATAAATATATTAAAAAGGAGTGGTCCCAGCACGGAACCTTGAGGAACTCCACTTAAGACCTTTGACCAATTAGAAAATGTTCCATTTATCACAACTCTCTGTTCCCTATTCTCTAACCAGTTTTCGATCCAAGTACAAATTTTGATTTCTAGACCCAGTTCCCTTATTTTGTAAACCAACCTCTTGTGTGGCACTGTATCAAAGGCCTTTGCAAAATCTAAGTAGACCACATCTACTGTCCTGCCCTGGTCTAAGTTCCCACTAACTTCCTCGTAGAAACTAATTAGATTAGTTTGACATGACCTATCCCTCACAAATCCATGTTGATTCCCACTAATAATTTTATTGTGTACCAAGTAATCCTGAATACTGTCCCTTAAAATACCTTCCAGTAGTTTCCCCACTATTGATGTCAGGCTTAAAGGTCTATAATTCTCTGGTTGTGATCTCGTCCCCTTTTTAAACAACGGCACCACATCTGCTATTCGCCAATCCCTTGGTACTGAGCCTGATGAGATTGAATCTCTGAAAATTAAGAATAGCGGTCTAACTATTTCCAAGTTTAACTCTATAAGGACCCTTGGGTGTATGCCATCTGGACCTGGAGCTTTATTTATCTTAATATTCTTCAGTCGCCTTTGGACTTCTTCCTCTGACAACCAAGTATTAATTAATGCCATGGTTTCATTTCCATTTTTATGTATTACTGCCATTTGTTCCTCTCTGGTAAATACTGAAGAAAAGAACGTGTTTAATATCTCTGCTTTTTCCTTAGTATCATTTATCAATTCACCCATCTCACTTCTTAGGGGTCCTATATTATCTTTTTTTAATCCTTTTGCCATTTATATACTTAAAAAACTTTTTGGGGTTTGTCTTACTTTCTTTTGCAACGTGCCTTTCATTTTCTAATTTAGCCAATCTAATTTCCTTTTTGCATGCTTTATTACATTCCTTGTACCTATGGAAGGACTCCTCTGACCCTTCAGACTTAAACAATTTAAATGCACGGTTCTTCCTTTGCATTTCTTCCCTTACCTTTTTATTTAGCCACATTGGTTTAGACTTAATTCTTTTACATTTATTTCCCATAGGAATGAACTTATACGTGTATGTTTCCAACAACATTTTAAAGACAGCCCACATTTCTTCCGTATTTTTTCCTTCAAAGGCTTTGTCCCAGTCTATGCTCTTTATAGACTCCTTTAGCATATTAAAATTTGCCTTTTTAAAGTTTAAAGTCCTAGTTGATCCCTTATACTGTTGTTTCTGGAAACTAATTTCAAATGAGACCATATTATGATCACTGTTTCCCAAGTGCTCCTTTACTTGAATATTTGATATTACGTCTACATTGTTTGTTATTACTAGGTCCAGTATAGTCCGGTTCCTGGTTGGTTCCTCAACTAATTGGGACATGTAATGGTCTTTTAGCGTGCTCAGAAACCTATTTCCCCTAGCTGTACCGCAGGTCTCAGTACTCCAATCAATGTCCGGATAATTAAAATCCCTCATTATTAAAATTTGACCTAGTTGTGTAGCCTTTTCAATTTGCTGTAGAAGTTGGGCTTCCTCAATCGTACTAATATCTGGCGGTTTATAGCATATCCCTATCAGCAACTTCTTTGAACTTCTTCCTCCGCTGGATATTTCCACCCACAATGCCTCTATATTATAACCAATATTCTCGTATATAACTTCCTGAATACTTGGTTTTAATTCTGGCTTAATATAAAGACATACTCCTCCTCCCCTTTTATTTACCCTATCCCTCCTGAAGAGAGAATAGCCTTCCAAGTTGACTGCCCAGTCATGTGTATTATCCCACCAGGTCTCAGTAATACCTATAATATCATACTGCTCATTCATTGCTACTAGTTCTAACTCCCCCATTTTACCTGTCAGGCTTCTTGCATTTGCAAGCATACACTTAAGTCTATTGCCTCCCTTAGGTATTTCTTTTTGCTTTAAAAAGGGGCGCTCCTTATCGGCTAGGCTTCCCTTTCCCCCCTCTCCACCCCCTTTACTCTTGTTAAATTCCTTCTTACTACTCTCAATGTCTATCCCATAAATACTTGCTTGCCCCTCCCCCCGGAGCCTAGTTTAAAATCTCCTCCAACCTTCTAACCATCCTCTCCTCTAGCACTCCAGCCCCCTCCTCATTCAGGTGCAATCCATCACGACAATAAAGATGGCAACTGACCGAGAAATCAGCCCAGTGCTCTAAGAATCCAAAACCCTCCTTCCTACACCAATCTTTTAGCCACGCATTAACCTCCCTAATCTCCCGCTGCCTCCCTGGACTAGCGCGTGGCACAGGTAGTATTTCCGAAAATACTACCTTGGATGTCCTTGCCTTAAGTTTGCGACCCATGTCCCTGAAATCATTCTTTAGGACACCCCTTCTTCCTCTAACTCGGTCATTGGTGCCAACATGCACCAAAACCGCTGGGTCATTCCCAGCCCCTCCCAACAATCTGTCCACCCGATCCGCAATATGCCGAGCCCGAGCACCCGGGAGACAACACACTGTTCGGCATGCACGGTCCCGGTAACAGATTTCCCTATCTACCTTCCTAATAATTGAATCCCCTACCACCACAATCTGCCTGGGTCCCTGAGTAACTTTGGTCCCCTCTGTGCTGGAGAGACCATTCCCCTGGTTGCTAGAGGAAGCAGTGTCATCCAACTCTACCAATTCTGAACTGCCTTCTACATCTATACGTACACTACATGGCTACAAACTATGTGGATACGTACAGTGTATTTAGCCAATGCCAACAGGTGCATACAATCAAGTATACACCCATGTGATTTCCATAGACAAACATTAGCAGTAGAGTGGTTCGGTCATAGTGTGCTACCTTCACAAGTCAGGCTCTCCAATTTCTACCCCGCTAGAGCTGCCTGGTCACATGTAAGTGATTGTATTATGAAGTCAAACCGTTTAGGAGCAACCACAGCTTAGCCGAGCCAGCTCACACAACGGAACCACTGACAGCTGAAGTATGTAGTGTGTAACAATTGTGTCCCCTCAGCTACAACAGTCCCTCCCAAATTCAAAACTTCATTCAAAACACCTTCATTCCAGTAAAGGGAATTCTTAATGTGACCGTATGCAATGGCAGTCTATAGAATTGGGTGCTTTCAACAGGAAGGCCCTTTTCGGTTTCAGCATGACAATGCACCTATGCACAAAAGAGATTCATCAAAACATTGTTTCCAGAGTTTTGGTGGAAGAACTTGGCTGGCCAGGACAGAGCAGTGACCTTAACCCCATCAAAACACCTTTGGAATAAATTTTAATGCAGACTACGAGCCAGGTCTCATTGCCCAACATCAGTTCCCAACCCCTCTCTCTCATATATCTTCGTAAGACATAAGGTCCATCAAGTTAAAACTTTAATGGTACTAATTAAAGGACATACAATATGGATGCTAGAGATTACGGGATTATTTGTATGGCTTTTCTACATAATAGTTAAGGTATAAGTGTGCACAATAAAAATCTGAATGCTTAAGTTTAAGAAACAACACTAACTAGTCATTCATTAGACTTTCCTAGCAAGAGTACATAGTTAATCAGGACAAAACATTACTTTCAAATATACTTCATATTAGTTCAAATATACATTTAAATACAACATGGAGAGAAAGAGTTATATCCATCATTAAAAATACGTTTTTTCCCCCCTGCAAACAGCATCAGAAACCTTTACCATAAGGATCATTCCATGTCCGTTCAACCAGGGGTGTCCACCACCCATCAGATTTGTTCGAAAATATCTTAGTTGGGAGAATGTCAAAACAACCATTTCTGTCAAATATCTCGACTAACAACTAGTTGATTAAATATTGATTTTTCAATTTATTAAATAATTTACTAATCGGGGCTTCTTTATCCAGTTTATTTGAAGTATCACAGGTGTTTATTAAGGAATCACCACAAAATTTGGACCCCTAAGGTAATTCTTCCTCCTGAATCCAAAAATGTAAACCAAATTACTTTTTCTGCCTCATGTTTTGCGTTACAGCAAAAACGCCAATTTTTCAAATAGTTTTAAAGTTGGTAGGTTCAATCAAGATTAGAAATCCCATATTTGGGGGGGGGGGTGTTTATAAAATGTATACATTACTACCACAAAAAAAGAAAAAAAGAAAGAAAAAAAAAAAAAATCAGCAGGGTATTCCGTTTCTTAGTGGACAAAAAAAATAATAATGAAGTTGATGCTCGATTACTGTTGTACCGCATACATAAGTAACACAAGAAACCATGAAATTTAAAACCTTTAACATAACTTTAGTCCATAACTGAAGTTGAGTCAACGATCATTTTTCCCTTGTTTGGAACTTGTTGTAACGGTCTGTAATTTTCCTTAAAGGGTCAGCAGAAAGTGTATACTGCCTTCCAGTACTTCCTTGGGTAGTAGGCACTTCCGTTACACAGAGGACGTGAATAAAAGGAACAAAACACTTAGCTCTTGAAGGCCAAGACATTTGTTGATTGGTTTCATTTCATGAAGTGTACCAGCACATCTTGTAACCCATTACATTGAATGATATACCCAACGTACCAGATGTTGCCATACACTGCTGCTATGTATGATCCAGGATGCAGATCACTTGTCTACAATTTTTGTGACTGGTCATAGTGACACCAACTCTGGTTCCTGCTGTCTTTATGTCGTCTGATGGCAATCGATATATCTGTAGCTCATCATTACTAATAGGCCGAAATCTGTGATAACGTGTTCCTGCCACAGTCTTTGCTGTTTTTAGACGGCTAGGACATTAAATTCTTCTGCAGTCTGCTTAATTGTCCAGCTGTTTGGTTCCAGATTTAATATTTTTATTACTTCTTGTCGTGACGCCTCTTCACACTTTTGCTTTAATTCATATATCACACTCTGTAAAGCACAACCTGAACATTTGCTTACTTTCTGGGGTGATTCTAGTGCTGTACTAGGAAGAGACAACATTTCAGTAAGCTTCTCTTGAATGGCTGTACTTGCCTGCTCTTTCTTTTAGCGTATGTCTCCTGGTGTCTTCTCTTTACCCCATGCAATTTCACTGGTGAACAACCAAGCTTTGTAATACTTTCGATCAGCTCATCTGTTTCTGCTGGTTCAGTTACACCCTCCACCGGGGATTCAACTTCTTCTGCTGGCATATCTGTCTGTCTGTCCTTTACAGTGTAACAGTTGAATTCTGCATTTTGGGCAAAGTTTCTGTCCTGGCTTAATAACCGCATGAAGCCGACAGTCAGCATGTTCTTAGGCCCACTTCAGTGATGTGACTTAAGCCTTTTCTGGCTCCTTTTTTGTGAGGCAAAGGATTACAGCATGTTTTCTGAAATTCTTCATATCTTAGCAGCAGAAGCTTTTCATGATGGTAGCAGATTGAGATTACAGGATCATTGGTTACTGCATTTGAAACGTCCGTTCTCAGAATCAAAAGTTATTTTTCTTTATCTGTAAAGTGGTCCCAGCTATGTAATCCAATGGTTTTTGAGTAGACAGTAATATGGCAGTCCGTATTTAAAAGACCACCAAATGTGCACTTTTCATGAGCAGCTGCCATGATTGGCTATCTTTCTGTGTCTCCCTCTCTCTTTCTCTAGAAAGTTTTCAGTTTTGGTTTCTCTAAAAGGAATCCCCTTCCCATCAGTTAGTTTGTTTCATTTCCTGTATGGGAGCTTTATCCCATTGCCTCAGTTTAGCTCACTTTTTTGGTATGGTTTTTAACAATGTGTAAATTATGTATGCTGTACACCAGTAATCGATCAACTTCACTATCATTTTTCTCCACTATGAAAAAGAGTACCCTGCTGATTTTGGTGTGGTAGTAATGTATACCTTTTTTTAACCCCCCCCCCCCCTAATGTTGATTGACACTAGCGTTTTTAATTCTATTCGAAAAATGTGCATTTTTGCTGTAAGGCAAAACATGAGGCAGATAAAGTAATTTGGCTTGGATTTTTGGATTCGGGAGGAAGAGTTACCTTAGGGGTCCAAAGTTTGTGGTGATTCCTTAATAAACACCTGTGATACTTCAAATAAACTGGATAAAGTAGCCACGATTAGTAAATTATTTAATAAATTGAAAAATCAATATTTAATCAACTAATTGTCAGACAGTCGAGATATTTGGCAGAAATAGCTGTTTTGACATTCTCTCAACTAAAAAAAAAAATTGTCGAACAAATCTGAGATGGGTGGTGGATGTGGAATGACCCATAACACATGTTATGTAAAAATTGTTGCTCCTGCATATTTGCTATTCAAAATTTATCCAAGTGGTTACCTTCCAGATAGTAAGATCGCATCAGCCAAATAACATTGTGGGTACAATCTCATTCTAAGACTGGTACACAAGAAAAACGGTACTGCAATACAGAGGCGATGGTTCTAGTTTAGAAAATGAGAACAATTGGTCAATATTGGTTACAGCACCTTTTTATCTATGTGCCAGTTTTAACACATCTCATTTGAGCAATGCTTGGTTTGTATATGTTGGCATCTTTTATTTATTCAGCAAAATTCTATTTATATCAATGAAGATAAGCTGCTGCAGTTTCAGAGTGCATGCTACATCACTACGATTGGAAAGTATCACAGAGGCTTATTCTCAGGTGCGATCAAGGTGCGGTTACTGTGCACTGAAGGAAAGTACCATGTAAAACATGATAAGCACCTTGAGCAAAACCGCAGCAAGGTAGAGTAATACATTTTACAAACCATCTATAGTTGTGATCTTCAGAGACAGAAAGTGCATTGTACTGAAGGTGACATTTGCATCAATACAGAGATCACTAATCCATTACTATTGGCCTCTGGCATGAAATGTTCCTTACAAGGTCTGCTTCAATCACACTACAAATGTGTGTCACAGACAAATAACAAAAAACAATGATATTTTATTGAACTGTTAAAAAGCCAGTGTTTAGCTTAAAAGTGCTGTCAATCTCTTGCTACTGGCAGAACAAATCCTGTTTAATTACATAATAAAGAAGCATGGGTACCCTTAACATTGTCCAGACACAGTTGACCTACCACCATGTGTTCAGCCTGTGAACCATTTTATGATTTGCAATTTGGCTTTGCTTCAAAATCAAAAATGTTGCTAAGTGGGACAAAAACATGTTGACATCTGGAAAGGGCATGTGGGCTACTCAAGGGACAAGCATGTCGGCATTACAGGCTTGTTTCCAAATGATGCAAAGTACTTGGGGAGAAGAGGAAATGCAGATCTTAAATCACAGAAAGAAGAGCTGACCAATGCAAATCCCACTGCCATGCTACGTAATGTTTTCATATTTCAGAGCTCTATTCATATTTCCAGTAACATTACTTTAGTAGTGTTACTTTCCTCAAGACTGAACAGCTGTGGATTAATCATGCAAGAACAGAAAAATCATGATCAGTGTTCCTCTAAACGGTGTAACCTTCCTCTTGCTCGGTCTACCAAACAGGAGACATGCCTTTTGGCAAAGCGAAAATGCTGCCCACCAGAAAGATTTGGTGCTAATCCAAATGTGACCAAAATAAAATCCTGAAAGACGCTCTGTACTTATTTGGAGGTCTATTGTAAAGTCCCAGTATGTATAACAGCAGACATTTCCAGGAACAATCGCTGAAAATTAGGGACATTTGGCCAGCACATGTACATCATATCGATTATTGCTAGGTTTAAAACAGGATAAAAAGTGCAGCTTATTTTACTGCAGATAACATTTTGCCTCTGAATTTGTTCACTGTATTGTTAAATAATGGAGAACTATATTCTCACTACTTAGTGGCTAGAATTGACCAACTGTACCATAACCATTTAAAGACGCCTCATAATTTCCACTTTAAGATGCGTAAATTTACATGGAATAACTTTCTCTTTGCGTAGCAACACAAGTTTTAGCATATTAAGTTTATCCGAGACAGATCGGAATTTCCTTTGGTAGCAAATTGGAACAAACAATTATATTTTATAAACACTAGGGGTGAAGCAGGCAAAAATTGGAAACAAGGAAAAACATTGTTACCATAGATACAATGGTTTAGTTCTCCCAAGCACAGCAATACAAATTATCCACTGATAAGGGTTGATGTAGCTATAGGACCCAAGAACAAAAGGACTTATCTTTGTATCAAATGTTTGTGATTGTATTTTAAACCATGATGATATATGTGACATCTGCCCACAGGTGCTTTACAAAAAGAAAATGAACACAAAATCCTCAGTGTGGGTTAAGGTGGAAGAAACTAGCGGTTGACAAACAAATATTAAATAGGGAGATTGAGGATTTGGGTAATATACATTCTGCATAAATGCATTACAGCAGCAGAGAGGTGTTAGGTGGGAGGCAGGCACTTTGTCCTTCAGTTTATGTTACACTTTATAGTTGTATTTATATTTTGATGTGTATTTTTGAACATTTTATTGGTACTTTTATTTACTAGGGAGCACAAAAGTGCAGGAAAGTCTTTATGAACCATCTTCCCTGCCCCGGCAATATTAAATCCATTCTAATAGCATGCCAGCTAGCATTAGATCTCCTTCCTCTTGTTCCCACCTACCATGCTTCTTCCAACCAAACTTTACCCACCATTGTCAACCACTTTTACTATATTATGCTTCTTTTACGTCCTCCACTGCATATGGCTCTGTGCATTCTGCTACCCATGTTATCCGTTATTGTTCTATTGCTCCTTGTTGGCCTTGTTTTTGCCTTACTACTTGAATTAGGTTACCCTTGTTTCTTCTCTGGCACTTCTACTTCGTGCAAAAAAGGGCAGACAATTCATGTAAACAAACCACTACTCCGTACTGCCCAATTTTGTTAATAAATAATATTAACAGTAATATATATTCGTGACAGTCACAAGAACTAGATTGTTTCTCTCCTAATATGACAAGCCTGGCAGCACTGCACCATCAGAAGACTTCCACAGCAACCCCAAGAGAAAGATTGAGCCTATATTGATATATAGAGGCATATTCAGTTAGGTTTCCGGTCCGCGGGAACCTGCGCATTATTGACGGTAATACGGTACCGCGGGAACCTGCGCATTATTGACGGTAATACGGTACCACAATAATGCAGATTTTCCTACGCAACCCTACGAAAACCCACGTTATTACGGTAACGTGGATTGAGTTCGCGGACCGGAAACCTAATTGAATATGCCCCATAGTCTGTTAGAGGTTGGGAAGCAGCTAATTTGGCAAATGAAGATCGATATCACCAAGTAAGACCTAACTGCTGTGCTTGGCTCTTAAGACACATCATGACATTTTATTTTTAGGACACCAATTTCAGGAATTTTTTCAACCATATCACAAGATTGACTTTCCTATGAAGAACCAACCAATTAAAACATATATTTTAAACAAAGTCTGACAAATGGCTACAGGACATACATTTTAGCTCTTGTTTCACATTGAGGAATGCCACATTCACAATGAACACAGTTTTGATGATCAGGTGTCTGGTAAATAAATCAAATGGTTTTTAGGCACCGACAGCAGCATCAGCAGAAAATAGGAGACAGCCAGACATCCATCTTAATTCTGACAGGACTTAATGGAATAATATAAATGGAATATTATAAATCCTTAAAAAGAAGATTAGATAATTTGTCCGTACCAATGTTGGCGTATCATTGTAGGAAACAGTTCCCAAAAAAATATATTTGTACACTGAACTACAGTAATTGGTACTTAAAGCAATTAGGCTTACATTGTTAATGAAAGAACCGAAGTACATTAATTACCAGGTAAATTAAACTACATTGAGCCCAATGAGAATATAAATAGCAAGGAAGTAAATGTATTACTTTTAAGTAATTCAATATTTAAACCATTTTTTAGTTAAATCAATGCGTACTTAATTACAACTGAACTAAGCTGCACATCATTTTAAATAAGGTAGTTCAGATTAAAAAGTACTGTCACTTTCTCATGTTAAACTGTGTATGTGTACATATTAGTACATATTAGCTACAACACTGTCTCCCATTCAACAGCTTGCATCAGTCTTCTGCACAGACATTGTTTCATGCACCAGCCAGACCAACAAGGCCAGCCAGGACTTGAAATAAAATGCCAATAGGTTTGTGGCATGCAGATGTCAAGTACAGATGGATGCACTTTTAATCAGCTGTGCCCAACTTCCCCGCATAATCATTTGCTCACAAATATAAAACAGTTAACAATTGTTAGGCATAAGACACTACAGAGTGGTATCAAGGAATGCCCTCAAACCAAGGACAGGGTTGTTCTGGAGACCTACTGGAATACCATCTCCGTTCAGCTGTCATTGCCGTTTCCATCTCTGTACCTTCTTTGGTAATCCCCACAGCTTCTAGGTAACAAAAGATGCTGCTACAGCATCTGCAAACACAAAGAGCAAGTTCCCTAGCTCTGTTTTCAGCAGCAAGCATGAAGCTAAAAGTAAAATACCAGGCACACAGCTACTCTGAGCTAGCAGCTGATCACAGGAGTACCCATGCAGCACACAAGCGAAAGTCTTTTCCGGAACAGGAGAAAAAAAAAAGGGAAGGCGGTGTAGTTATAATAAATTTTTAAGGACAGTTGTGGTCAACAGCAGACAGATGAACCAGGCACTGTAAAAATGTCAACATTCATGTCTCCAACTTCCAACCGATGCACGGAGCTGGCGGACACAATGGCTGCTTTAACATTGGTGGCCGTTACCGATAATAAAACTGCCTTACAGCTGCCACGCACATTTTCCCCCCAACACCAACCACAATTGTTATTTCGCTACTTATGTACCAATTGTTCCCCACACTTCTTGGATTGTAAACTCATTTGGACACGGTCATTTAATATCATGACATGTAATGTATTTGTATTATGAACCCCTTAATGTACTACATAATATGTTGGCTTCTTTAGAAATTAAGGTTTACAACAACGACAATGTGTTTTGCACTCAAAACTCACCTGTTCCTGAAAGCCTACCAACCATCCACTTAACCCCTCATCCACTCTGCTTGTTCTCCCTCCTCTCCCCTGGTCCCTTTTTCTCCCTTGCATCACTGCCTCCCTTCGTGCCTGTTTTGTCCTCCCTCCCTTAGGATGTAAGCTCGTATGAGCAGGGCCCCTCTCCCCTCATACCGACTCTTCTGCTCCACCCTCACTCCATATGTCTGCCCGGAGTTTCTGAAGCATTGGTACTTAGTGTTTATTGTTCTGTGATGTTTTACCCTGTATGGTCTACTGTTCGTATTATGTAAGGCGCTGTGAAAACCCTGTGGCGCCCAACAAATAAATGATGATGATAATAATAATAATAATAATAATAATAATAATAATAATAATAATAATAATAATAATAATAATAATAATCAAGCTCTACTCGCACGGACCAAACCTTATTGTTGACGCAAGCCACAGGAACTGCAGGTGGCCATAACTTAGAACCCAATCTTACACACATCCTAGTTTACACAGGGAACATAGGAACTGAACTGCGGTCAGGCACCAAAATCTGTTACAAAACCAAAAAAACGGATGTGGAACAAGGATATAAGGTATGCAGGTGGCATAAACAGATATGACCGGACACTTTATGCATCCAGAAGCTCAGCAATGTTACAGATACTTATAAGGGTGCTGATAAACCCCTAGCTCATTTTGTCCTTTGTAGAAGTGTAAACTTCTACACAGACTAAAAAAGTGTATAAGTAGTCTGAGGTATCAAATGAGTGATAATAAATATGAAAAGGTAATTTCCATTACACATTAGGCAGATAAGGTCAGAAGAAACACAGAGCAAAAGGTGCAGGTCCTGCTTCCAAAACATAGGCCACCACCCCACAGAAGGAACAAGAAATTGAACAAGTACTGAAGTTACAAACAGAAGAAAAAGCAACCAATGTCACTTTTTCAAATAGAGTGTAAAAAATTGTAGTTATTCATATTGACAAAATAGCCCAGCAATTCCGTTCATTTTACTTATCAATGGATAAAATTCATGATACAGCTCTGTTTAAGTTGGCCAAACACAAGCTGAGCCTTCCACATGGCTCAGCATTGACACTCAGCCCACAAAATACTTCGGTGGCAAATTGAATCTAATGAGGGCCGAGTGGTCAAATAACCAGGTTCACTGGAGTCTATTAAGAGCAGCTTGTCGATGAGTGCACACAGATTGAAAGCGGTTATCTACTGACATTAGCTTCCATTTGCACAATATTAATACGATCAAATTTGATTGCATCATTAACGGCATCATGCTCCTTCTATGTCTGCTGCAAATTCAGACAAATTGGATTTGTACCGTGCAGCAGTGGCAATGAGAGATTACATTTCTTCTCAATCACAGTTTCAAGTCTCAAGTTTATTCTTGAATGCCAAAAACCCTTTAAATCTAGTCCATTTCCCTTAAGGGAAAAATTCCTTGACCCCATACTAGCACTCAGACAACTCCCTGGATTAAAATACAATAATGTGTTATTAATTTCAACAGTTCTGGATATTTAGTTGTTTGAAAACTATCCATTCCATTCTTAAATGTATTTACAGTGTCTGCCAATAGCAGCTGTTATAGGAGTGCACTCCAGTTTCCTGCTTATGTTAGTTTTTTTTATACAGGTGGAGATGGAATCTCTTCTCTCAGCCACCAGGGGGAACCTCATGCCCCCTGTGGGAATTAACAGGCTGTCAGGATTTTTTCCGGTGTGAGCCTACTGTGAATAAATCTAGTTCTGACAGTTTTTTTTATATACAGTATATCAGTTCTACCATTATTCATTTTAGTTGCCTTCCTATGCACTCTTCCATTCCATAGCATCCATAGAGAAAAGTACTTTTAACCCCCGACACCAGTCAGCTCAAATCACTGACCCAGGATACAACACTGGAACCTAGCCCATGTAAGAGTATGGACCATTAACAACCAGATGTGGTCTTTCAGACAGATTTACATGTCGGATTGGAAAGTGGGATAAAGGAATGAGCTTACCTCAATTCTGCCAGTGTCAGGCTGGAATCCACGGGCTGGATCTTCAGTAGTGACTCTGCACTGAATGGCACAACCATTAATACGGATATTTTCCTGCTTCAGGCCAAGCTCGGGCAAGCTTTTTCCTTCTGCGACATGGATCTGAGCATGAACCAAGTCAACGCTACAAGAAAGTACAAAAACTTAATTACTACAAAATTTTTACATTTCTTTATTTCCCATGGTATTCCATAGAAATATCTCCTGGGAAATTAAATCTTCATCTACAGACGTCAGACAACTTGAGATTCTCTGCAATGCAGAGGCTGTCAGAAGAGAACATGGATGCTAATCCTAAAATTCATCTACAAGAGACAGCCCAATTTGGAGACTAGTGCAGTTGATTTAAAATGCTTCAGAATGGCTGCAAATGTGTAAACGGAGTTTGAGAGGCAACACAGACTAACAAGATTTTTTTTGTACAGGGAAACATTTGTGGTATTGATTACTCATGTACGCCGATATCGTGCCATAACATATACATTGTCCTCCTCCTTGGCATAATGAGCACAAAGTATTATATTCAAAAGACACTAGTCTATAATTTATCTGTTAGTAAGTAAATGCTAGAAAGTTTTACGGTTGTGAGCCTAATGATCCACTGTCTTGGGGTTTAAATAGTCTTATTTGAGCTATTACAAGTTCAAGTGGCCATCTAAATGTGATATACAACAAAATAATAGTCAGTGCAAAACATAAGCACCCTGGTTTTGTGTGTGCATAATATCTCTATATCAGCATGCCCTTCTGTGAAAAAGGATACAGTATAAAGTCACCAGAGTTCCATGACCATGTAAAGTGCTTTTATAAAAGGTGTCATCTGATCATTTTAATCTGACCAGTAGTGTTTGACAAAAAAAAGCTTAAAGTATTTTGTAACACTTAACAAAATTTAGTAAACAAAAAGCAGGTTTACAAAAACATTAGTTATTTTAGAGAAAGGAAAGCTGTTCCAATGCTGTATTTGGCGAGGGTATGCTATCCATGACCAGCTGGGTGAGGGCCTGGAGCAGGCTAAATGTGGTGGTCCCCAAGTGTGATGTCTGTTAATAACTAATTGGAATCAGTCATAAGAGAACAGTAATGTGAATGTGTACGCCATCATCTTTCAAAAACACTCAAAAGCACCGCCATCATCTTTCAAAAACACCCTCCAAAGCATGTTTGTAGGTTAGAAAGTGGTCTGGCCACTTTGCTTGAGCACAAATAGACCATATCTTGCGAGTCGACTGTATCTGGTCTCCCACATGGGTTACCAAAAAGTGAACTTATAACGCAGACAGAATCTGAGCAAATTTTATAATCTAAAATGGTCACTATAGGAAATTAGAACTGTAAATT
This sequence comes from Mixophyes fleayi, assembly GCF_038048845.1. Taxonomy (NCBI): domain Eukaryota; kingdom Metazoa; phylum Chordata; class Amphibia; order Anura; family Limnodynastidae; genus Mixophyes; species Mixophyes fleayi. Next base: position 50,317,831 of record NC_134411.1, on the reverse strand, counting down.
TGATGACTAGTGATGTCAGAATGACAAAGAAAAGGATATCTTTCAAAGTTGTTTATACAAATATTACATATTCCAGACATGTATAATAAACATATTTCAGAAACTTGTCCTTTTACAGTGTTAAGCTAGGTACACACTACAGAATTTTCCACCAACTTTTTATGCCGATCGATTTTACATGCGATCGCGCTGTCCATGGACTGCATACACACTAGCCTTGTTAAGGACAATAAAGGGAAGAGCGGACGTCCCTTTAGCGACTTTTTACAGGTATGTTGTTGTGAGCAATGACTAATTTCGTACTCCCTGTTGTGGATCGGTCGAAAGTTTATACACACTACACAACGGAAACGAGATTGGAACGGAAATATTAAACTGTACGACCAACCAAATGAGGCGACAATCGTCCATTTGGGCAGACTTTCGACCATCGTGTCACTGCACACACTGACCCGACTTTTGTACGAGCGGTCATATGTCGGCTGATTTAACCAATTATTGGATGAAAACTGTAGTGTGTACCTAGCTTTACCAAGATGTAACTAAACTTGCTGTAGGCACAATTCTTACAAAGGGTCAGCTGAGAATGTAAACATCTTCAGGTAAAAGTGGATGGGCACCATGCAACAGAACACTTTAGTCAGGGCATATTTTACGTTACTAAGTTTCAATTGAAATAATGGAGTGGTGGATTTAATGAAGCTGACAATATCATTCGTGTTACTGCATTTAAAATCTTGGCAATACCCTCATTTGTCGCATATGATGGCAAATTAGCAATGAAAGGGTTCAAAGAAGGCAAAAACATTACAATTATAGTGGAAAGCAGAAAAGTGTGTATACTAATCAAAGATGGCCGCCCTCATGCCAACAGTCATTAGCTCTGCCACATCAGGCAAAGACCCTGAGGAAAGCATCAGATGAAGGTTGATAGCTTTGTAATCATGACAAAAACTCAGCGGGGCAGAAGGAAAGCAGGCCATGAGTGGGGTCTGAAGGAAAGGTTTCAATTATAGTGTCAACACATTGTCTTCTTATTAGACAGAAGTGCTTTTCATAACAGCAATGTAGTTTACCGAAATAGACATCCAACAATACATGCATACACAATGAAACAGTGCACATTTTATGCAAATTGCTAATGTACACTCTTCATACGGTCTCACAGCTCAAAAAGAAAATCTAGCTTCTATTTGTTCCACTTCCAAAAGCACAACTTATATTTAAGACTTCATTCAAAACAAAAAAAAGCCACTGTAGACAAAAACAATCCGTGGTTCTCAGGCTGGGTTTCCACATTTTCCAAAATTTATGAAGAGATTTTTAAGCTTTTTTTCCTTTCACTTTTAGATTTAATTTAAACTTTTGATTTCTTTCTTAATGGTCTTTGCTACATAAAAGTCTCATCTGTCAAGTCCTCTCTCAACTGCGTTGGAAGGCAACTGAGCAGGCTGACAAGTTACAAGTTTCCTAAGGCAGGGCACACAAAGTTAAATTATACACCAAAAACAAATTTGCACACAAATCAATATGATCTTATACATGTTTATTTTAAAACTTCTAAGCATACACACTAAAGACTAGCGTTTTGTCCACTTGCGCATAAGTAAAAGGGCATATTACATGCCAAAAATGCAATTTTCATACAACTCAAAATGACCACCGTAATGTACTTCTCCCAGTTACCAGATCTCTGTCCAGTTTGGCCAAAAATGGGACTCAAGAAATGTGACTATACAAACAGACAATGTTGGAGAATTGTACTTAAACAACCAAACTGCCAAAGCCTATAAAAATATATAGACATGAAAAAGGACACTCATTTCTGTGTATTTATAAATCAGGACATAAAATTAATCTAATTCTCATAAAAGTACTAAAATATGATAAAACCTCATGTGATAACAGAAGTTTATTGTTCAACAAAAAAAATAAAAAAATAAACCAGAACGAAGAATACATGTGTGGAAAAAGTGCCTCCCATGTTTATGTATGCTGTAGAACCATATTTAGCAGCAACAACTTAGTAATAAGTAGTAATCATTTTCTGTATGAATTTAGCAGGATCCTATATTGTATTTGAGAAATTATGGTCCATTCCTCCTTGTTCATTTGTTGTGTGGTGGACCCAGCAATTTTGCTATTTTCCAGTTTTTATTTTTAATTTTCTACTCTATTTCTCGAGACCGGTCTCTTGTATTTTATTTTATTACACGTGTGTTAGTGTATTGTTACTATGAGGATCCATTTTTGTGTAGCTTAATCATTTAGTCCAGACAACTCCTCTTGATCATATATTTATTTAGCGCTGCAAGTATGGATTGTGCTGGATTTTTTATATAAGGGTTGGCATTCCGCCTTTTTTCATATTCAGCTACTTATACAATAATATGCTTTCCTAAAAACTCAGCGCAGGATTCCTTCTTTGGTGTTTCCATTCCTCCTTAAAATACTGTTTGTTGACTGATGTTTAAGTGCACAACATCTCAATAGAGTTGAAGTCTGGGCTTTGACTTTGCCATTCCATAACAAGTTATTTTGCTTTTCAGCCACTAAGTAACATATTTGGTAGTGTGATTAGAAAATCCTGCTGCATCTGATTTTGGGCAATCAACTACACTTTAAAAGGTAGAGCGTTCAGGGGATATTTTCCAATTGTGTTATATTTCAAACCTAGGCCATAATACTGTAATGTTTTCTGTTGGAGAGAAAGGGCATTCTCCTGGCTACGCTTTCATGAAAGTTATACTTCAGCCTTTTTATATGAGGTCATGAACTTGATCACTGATTATGTTGACAGAGGATTGTAGATCCTTAGCTGCATCTTCAGGTTCCTTGCAATTACTCTGCTCTTTCTATAGTCCATACCTCCCAACAGGTCTGTCCCTGGCAATGGGACAGGGAGCGGGGTCAATGCACAATTGGGGCATTCCCATAGAACAACAGGGCTTTGCCACATCACAATGGGTGAATGCACACACCCCCAGAGCGCAGCTGAGTAATGTAATGTGCTAGGCTGCTGATTAGACACCTCAGTTCCCCAACATTCACATGTGGGACAAACATGTCCTTGGGCAGGACAGAGCACTAAAATTAGGACTGCCCCACTGAAATAGTTTCATTTGCCAAGAAACCCACTCCTGGCAAGATAAGCAACTCTTTGATGTTGATGCATTTGTATATCTTTCTTGCCAATGATGCACTTGGAGATGGCCGTATAACCCTTTCTAAAGTGATAGTCAGCAACAATTGCTTCTCTGAGATCACTGTAGACTTCTGTATAGAGGTGGCAGCACTTCTGGAGGATTAAATAATGGTGCATTTGATTAGCAGCATCTGGAACAAATTACTTTCTTTACCAATATGGAAGCAAGGATGTAGCCTTTTTTTTTTTTTAACACATGGCTGCCTAATGTGTGATTATCAAATAAATCGGAAATTCTTTTATTTATTTAAACATGAGATACAATGCATCACATTTGAGGACTAGAGGACTGCCAATTACGGCCCGATCTGTAAAAAAAACAGTGTTGAAAGGAGCATAGCTTTTTTTCCCCTCCATGACTACAGGGGGACAGCAGTAATCTTTGGATATACCATAGTGTGAAAGTAAACTTTATTTTTTGGAGGTCAAACCAATAAGAAAAGACAATTTTTACCATTCAATGGATGCATTAAGCATAGATAAATCTCCAAGTGGAATTTTTGTAGGAAATCTGGTTCTAGTGAAAACGGCTGGTGTACAAATAACAGGTCTGCAAAAAAAATTTTTTGGACAGCCGTTTTGTTTAGTTGACTGATTACGTTTTTTTGGTGCGCTGAATCCAAAAATTACAGCCGTTTTGTCCTGGGACGTCAGGTTTCCGAACAAACGGGTGGTCATCGTTTAAAAAAATCTCAACACAAATAATTTACATTAAAACATGATTTACATGAAAATTATTAACTCATTTGCACAGGTGACGACAAAATTAACACCACACTCAAGTAGATTGCTTGTAAAATAGTCTTTTTTTAAACTCTAAACTTCTTTTTTAGCTTTTCCTCTTGTAGGTGGCTTCCAGAAGATCCCTGCACAACATCCAGCAGTAGTCAGCCATCATCGTAGCACTCCATTTCCCTTGATACCTTCTTTCCATTTCTTTTATATCTTGATGGAAACATTCTCCCTGCTCTTCACTCACTGCTCCCAAATTTTCAGGAAAATAGTCAAGGTGTGAGTTGAGAAAATGGACTTTTAAGCTCATAGAGCAACCAAGCTTGTGGAATGCTTTCAACATTGTTTCCACCATTTCCTTGTAATTTGGGTCCTTTTGGTTTCCCAAAAAGTGTTTTATGACCACAGTAAAGGCAACTCACGCTTCTTTTGAGGCCAATTGTTTTGCTTCCAGTGATTTTGTCGGTCTCTACTGTCCCATAAACATAGAAAACAAGGGTATTTGGTGTATCCAGCCTGTTGTCCCAGCAGCATACACAATACTTTTAAATCCCCACATACCAACCATTTTTGGTTTTGATAACCCACTTTGAGTACCAACTCCAAGTTCTCATAAGTCTCCTACAAGTACACCGAATGAGCAACAGGAATGGATGAATAACGGTCACCATTGTTAAGTAAAACTGCTTTTAAGCTTCTTTTGGAAGAGTGAATGAAAAGCCTCCATTCAGAAGAATCATACTGAATGTGGAACTGAGCCATCAACCCCTCTAAATCATAATGAACTCTCCACATATGAAACAGAAACGGTCAGGCGAATTTACACACTTTCTTGGAGGCATTGCACTAATTTTGAACCACACTGACAATAGCGGGATGACGACTGAAATTAAATACAAGATTGTGGAGGAATCAAAGAACAAGTTAATGCATAAAAGAACATGTCCGGGCAGGCCCTAGCAAGCACACTCAACAATGCAGTGATCACCATCAGGACCAATAAACATGTATTTTCATGTTTTCGGGAGCACTGGCAGTGAAAATAAATTTGTTTTTCCATGTTCAGTTCCCCCCCCCCCCCCAAGTATTATGAATATGAAATTTAGCGATTTCCAACTACCTGTTTGACCAAGGCACATTTCGATTGTGAAAAAACCTGACATCCCAGGAAAAAACGGTGGTCATTTTCAAATTCAGCGCACCAAAAAACATAAGAATCAGATAAAATTATGAAAACAACTTTTTGGTTGCAGACCTGTGTAATTGTTCTCTGTATGTGCAACACATTGATAAATAAACTGAAACCATTAGCAGAGCACTGATGGGCAACCTTAAAAGGGCCACACATTACTCTTAATTTTACTAATAAATTGAAACAATGCATTTAAAGTCACCTACCTAACATAGGTTGCAACACTTGTTTAAAATGCCTGATATAACAAACAAGTTTGACAATAAAGCAGGAAGCAGATGTGGGCTACCTGTTGCCCAAAATTGGTATATGGTCACATCTCAACCTATCCCACATTTTAAGCTCTCGGCAAACGGTGAAAAAGAGGGAAAGGAAACATGATGAATACCTTGTGATTATTCTAACTACTTCCCCCCTCCAGGTATTCGCCGCACCAGCTGCAATTCCCCGGTATTGAAATTTTGCAGCTATTTTTGGTTTATGGACCAGACATTAACAATTCACAGGAAGATTTCTAGATATCCAATGTTTTAAATAGGTTTACAGAAACTGTTTGAAGCACAGAGAAATTCAGCTTTATTAAAGATTATTATCCCAATCCATGGCAAACAAGCCAACAGCTTTTAGAAATGTTCCTCAATGTTGGTAGTGCTCAGGATAGCATTTTAAATGTTCATGTTAAAAAGGTACAAATTAATAATTAAATAGTTTTTTAGTTTTCATTAGGTTTTCCTGTGGATATTATATTAGTGCAATATTTGTGACTGTGTCCCATATTTACCTTTAGCATACCATATAGTATAATGTAACTATATTAAATGTCTGAAGGTTAGCGGTATAAAATCTTCCTTTGTAGGGAAAGATTGTAATGACTGGAAAAAAACCTGTTTTATTGACCTGGACCAATAGAGGAGTGATTCACTAGTAGTATATATAAAACTGTCAATATTGCCCTATTCATGTTGCATAGTTTCTGTTTACAGACTTTTAGACAAATGCTCTATGGGTTATTTGATGGGTTCAGATTAATGCACCTAATCCTCCTATTTTTCTTAAATGTTTGGCCTAGCTCAATCAGCTCTGTCAAGCCTGCAAGACTCCATTACTCAGCTGTAAAATTGCCTGCTGCTGTTTTCATCATCTTTAATGGAGATGCTAATTGTGCACAAAAAGGACCCAATTCCATTTCCTACCACAGTAGGAGGATTAAACTGATTCAAAGTTCTCTGGAATTCCTGCTCAATTCAAGGTTTGCTAGACTGGGCATAGGAGACTCAGTACAAATTAATTATAAATATTATGTAGGATGTATACAGTGTTAACAGATTGCAATACTCCCACTGGAGATAACCACATTCATTAGAATATGGACCAATCAGTAGTACTAGTTTAAAATGTAAAATATCCCTTGTCTATTTTGACATGAAAAAGGAGTGCAGATATAACATTTGCTGAAAAACCAGCAGCCATGTCCTCCTGAAGGCTACTCTACAATTTCCTCTCATTAAGATTTGTTGGATAAAGTGTTATTGTGTATGCACGGCACGCGGGAACTGTGGTTAGCAATGCTACCTTGCTGTACGGGGCCATGGGTTAATTCAGACATAGCACTATCTGTGTGGAGTTTATATCTTCTCACTGTATTTGTCTGGGGTTTCTCCAGTCCAGGAGTTCTGTTTTTCCCTCCAGCAGCTGAAAAACATACTAGTATGTTAAGTAGTTTTTAGTGTGCGCACGCGTATGTGTTCATGTGATAGAGGATATAAACTGTACATTCCAATGGGGCAGGAACGTGGACATGATTAAACCTTCTCTGTACAGCGATAATGTGTAGGGGCTATACAAAAAAAAAAAAATGGAAAACCAACAAAGGTCTAGGAAGACTGTAGTACAAGCATACACATACAATGAATATGCATTTATAAATGTACTAACAAGAAAGGAAGAGGAACCTTTAGCACATATCCAATTGTCCCCTAACATTGGTTGATTTAGTTAAATTCTGTGTGCTGTCACTAAGGAATCACATGACTGTAGCATGTTCCCCAATGCGTAGAACTGAAATTCAGCTCAAGATGTTTTTTCAGCCACAAGATGGCACTTTAAGATAATCATACCATGCAGGTTACATGAATATAAATACAGTGCACTTGTAGTATGTTATGTGACAATTACTATATTTGCATCCAAATTAAAAATTAATAAAAACAGTAGTTTTTGTGGTCTGAGCAGAGGTAACAGCCAATTTTGGGGATGGGGTGAGTGGTCCCTGAATTTAATGGCAACTGATCAAGAACAGGAGAGTATTTCTTACTATTTAATAAAATGATGCAGGACCTGAGAAGTCGTCCTCTATCAAACTTCACTGTACAATTATGCATTTTTTGTACAATAGCCAGGTGTTTTAGGGAACCTTGTCCATTATACTGGAACCATTATCGTGGCAAATCTGCCACTCCAGGGGATTTCAACCTTATTTACCCCTGCCACATAGCTAAGGGGGGGGGGAATGAAACTTTTCAGGACATAGCCAGACGCTGGCATGGTCGAAGGTTTGTAGTCGTGCACACTGTCTGCAAATTTGATTTATTCTTTGTTTCACAGGGCGGCATCTGTGTGATTTTAATGAAAGTAACTGTTAATCATTTATAGTTTGCCACAGTACTCCACACGGTTTTCCAGAAAGTGACAGCCTTAGCCCTATTAACAGTATTATTAGTATTATGCAGCATTATCTGTGGTTCTTACCATTACTTCCTATTTACAGGCTTCATCAGTAAAATGAGGCGGTCTTATTGGTGCTAGGTCTACACCACTGACCTAATTAACAGTTTTCTTATATAGGACATTAGCCTGCTGTGACAGTGTCATTTTCCAGTTCATCTTTAACCACACTTTCATCCATTGAGAACCTGATCAGAATATGTACCATTTCAGCGGTCTAATGGGAACATTTGATTATTTAAACACACACAGTCTTCTGTCACTAAGTGGGCTGGTTATGCTACAAATGTGGCACATCAAAACAAAATATAGAAAATCATCGATTGACTAAATCGGGTTACAGAAAATAAGGCCATGCCAGTCAGTTGAAGCAACCTGAAACTATCCCACATGAAAGTCAGTTTAGGTCTGTCAAATTAGTAGAGATGAGTGCAGAAGAAAAATAAGCCAGATGCACCTTGATTTCAGTATCTGATTTACAGAACATTTATATGGGGAGCAAAGCATATTGTCATAAAGCTGTTAGCAAGAGAAATATGATTTATGAGCCTGCAAAATTCTTATTAACAGGGCAGAGCTAGGGAGATGGGTTAAACATATTTTTTTATTCCACAGTTCCATACCTGTCACCCTCTTGCTGTAATATTTGCCAGTGAGAGGAATACTGATTTATAGTGGTCTGTTTTGCATGAAGGGGATTTGTTCTCTATATGCTATGAAGGCATGGGTTTCAGTTAACGTTAATATTTGTTTTAGCAACAGAGTGAGAACAATAGATGGAACAGTGCAATGATACCCATTACAATAAATGCTGGACCAATTCCCACAGGATCACATTTTAAATAAGAGGAATTCAATTCTGAGCAAAGTGTCTACGGACATCACGATGTGTGGATGCGCACATTACTAGTTATTGTACAGGAACCTCCGACCTCTCAGAGGTGCCAGCAAAAATGAGCAGATGTCAGGCTGGACTTTGCCACCGAGTCTCTTCACGTGACCTTCCAGTGGCAAATCATTGAATACTTTAAGCATTTTGAGTAGTAGAAGGTAACAAGTAACAGATTCCAAGAAAAAGCAACTGTAAAAGCAATGCAATACCATGCAACCTTAGTTGGCAACACTTCAAAATAATTAACATGAATACTTCACTACTGGGCACAGGTGGAGGCCAGCAAGTCAAGCATTTTTACAACTTTATCTTTCTTTCCCTCTTTTACAAAAAAATCTACAAATCACCTTTTTCAGAACAATTAGGTTATATATTCAAAACAAGGCTGTAAAAACAACCTAGTTACCTCTAATTAACCTCCCATTCCCTGTGCATATATCATTAATTGCCAATGAACTGAGGTTTACTTAAAGTTATTTACTAGATGATGGTGCCAACTCAATGTATTACACTACAATACCACAAAACTAACATAGCAATATACTAAGCTGCACAATGAGAAGGTACAGACTGTTTGTGAATAGGTTCAAGAATCAAAAATACAAGGTCACAACAGAAGAAAAAAATGATTGTGACGGATAAACAGAAACATAAATGAACATTTTATTTATAAAAAAAAACAAAAATAAAAAAAAAAACCCAATGTCAAACCCTACTTAAGATGAAAAGCTGGAACTTTTTTTTTTTTTTTCCCAATGGACACATTTTTATTGCTCAAGATAAACGTGGAAATGTTTACAAACAGAACCAATAAATTGGAAATTGCACAAAAAAAGGGTATAGACCAAGGTCTAGGGGCACTTCTAAAACTACAGGCCAAAGACAATCATGCTCTCTAAACTGCAATGCACCATTGACAACGCTACTTTCAGTACTGGAGATATTTCACAACACTGGTGCCTTAGCAACTGTGTAAGCTCTAGAAATACAGGTCCTTTCACCTTGTGCAACATTGCATATTCCTGTATTGTTAACATAGTACGATGAATGGGTTTCACTGACAGTACAACTCTGCAGAGAGTTGGTGCTATAAAAATAACTAAGCTAAATAAAAGGATAATAATTAGGACTAGAATGGGTCATCAATGAGCAAAAACACAACATATTGCACTTTGGCTTCTTCTGAGTATGCTTGAAGGCTGTTTAATCAATTACTTATTCTGATTCTCACCAAAAAGATGAGAACACAAAAAGAGTATAGTGTATCTCAATGGGTTACAGTGATACAGACTGGAGTAATAATTGCATAGACAATTGCTAATATTTGTCTAGGTCAGCAGAATCATTATAAAGATACAACACTCAGTTATTAGCTTGCTACACATGATGGCTGCATATCCCTATGGTGAACTCACTGATATGCAATGATCTAGGGTCACAGTTTCAAAAGTAAAAACGCTCAAAAGGCAACATTTTCACTTTGCTTGGTAAACATTTTATGTAAAGCTTACAGCTATAAGGGCCAGCCAAATGTGAACCATTCATTCTGCAAGTCGTTAGAGTAGAGAGGACAGGTGCTCCAGCTACGTAGTGAGAAGACTGCTCCAAGACCTGGATCGGAGCTTATCAGTTCCAACAATGATCCAGAGCTGAAGATGAGTTGGAATACGGGAGCAGGAGTCAGAACGGAACAAGGCTACCAAGCTCAGCTTCTGAAGTTGCACCTCTTTCTGCTAGCCTAATATTTAAGACATTAAATATTTATATCCAATTAACATTGGTTAGAGAATGCCATCAAATATACTAGATTTACCTAAAATTTTCATTAAACCTAAAAAAAAATTAAAACAAATTATATATTAATTTTAGATTAATCAAGATTTGGAGCTGGAGCTTGTAGAAAATAGCTAGAACCAGCAGTCCAGGTTTTCTTGGCTTTGGGGGTAATCTGGAGCTTGGCCAATGGAGCTGCAGCTGGCAAAGCTGTAGCACCGTCAATATTTTATAGTATTCAGTTCAAAAATATTTTGTACATTCGTTATTGTTATCTTCAGCAAAATCTCAGTCTAGTTTAGATGCCAAGTGGTAGTCAAGTCAATAGATCACACAAAGTTCAGGTTGCCAACAGCTTTTGTTTTAATGTGGTTTAAAAAAAATCATAAGCATCATCTACTTATTACAAGATGGGTGCTCAGCTAACAAAACTAGCCTGAACAAATATGGTTTGTATACATAAGTTCGATTTTACACTGTATACATAGTAATTAGATTTTGGTCTTCCTTCTGTTCTGCTCCATATGTCTTCTGTACTTGAAGTGCACAGATAAACAGCCTCTGGTTCAGCACATGCAGAGGGATTTGAAGGCACAATTTTGGAGCAAACCTTAGGCTAGAGTGATCAGCTAATGAGGGGAGGCTGTAATGAGGCAGAACACATTTCAGATCCACAGGGAGCTACTTCTGAACAGTGCGGAAGACATTTCTAGGAGAGCTGTTAAAGTGATAAGAGCTCTCACCTCAAGCAGAAGCCCATATTCTTAAAAATAGGCACTGCTTTGTGAATTATTGAAACAAAGAGGCAAGTGGAAGTTGGGTAAACGCCACACAAATTGTCACAGTAGTCTGAAAGGAAATTTAATAACCAAGTACCAAAACATTTACGAGATTAAAGATGAACAATAACACCTTTTTTTAATACTTAGCCCAATAAGGTCTACATTAGGGAACTTGTGAAACACCAAAACAGCATCAGCACTGACGTACGGAGTGATGCCCAGTTATATGCACAGGAGTAGTGTATGTTAAAATTCTAGCAGCAACATTAAGATGCCAACATTAATGCCTAGTATGTCAGCAGTACTTGTATTGCAAAGTAATAATCACTGAAAAATAATACATCTGCAGTACTAATAGCAGCCCTAATATGCCAGCAATGCCCCAAAATATGCTACCAATAGTAGTAAAACTCAATGTGTGAACACTACTAGTAGCCAGTAATCTACCAGCAATAAAAGTGCTGCTCAAGATATCATCAGTAGTAGCATCCAGTAATAGGACATCAATAACTCTAGTGTCTCACAATTAGTATTGGGCATTACTAACAAGCAATAACATGCCAGCAGTAATAGTAGCAGCCATTAAACCACCAACAGTAATACTGTCCAGAAACACTAATAGTATTACCCGGTAACCAGTTACAATCTACCACTTTGGTCACTGCCTTAAGCTGGGTACACACCGATTATGAAGATCACATGACAAATGACTGTTTGGTCAGATATTGCAAGAGTGTGTACACTCCCACAATTATGTTTTGTGTTACCAAAGCACATTGCAACATGTTTGATTTTATAAACTGACTGAAGAGTGTATGAACTTATGGCAGGCAGCATACGCAGGTGTCTGTAGAGACTAGAGTCACAATCTTTTCAGCAGATGTTACGAGAGGTGAAGTTCACAGATCTGAAGGTAAATCGTGTAGGCATGTACACGTGAATCAGCATGCTCATCGGGGCTTTCAGTTGTTGGCAAAATAATTACAGAAATCGCATCTGAAGTAGATTATATTAGTGTGTACCCACCCAGCATTTTTACCTCTTGATGCAACCATTCATTGGTCATCGTTGCTTTGTTATGCAGAGCAGCAGTGAACCAGACATCCCTTCCAAATTTCCTTTACAGAGGATAGCAGGAGCCCTCAAATCCAGACAGTTGGTAAGCCTTTAACTTCAGGTGCATTTTAAGAATGCAGGTGGAAATGAAAAACTATATTTCGCAGTCTTAAAATGAAATGCAATCTTTCAATGTACTTTTATTTTGGAAATTTTATCTTCCACTAATGGCAATTTTAATCTTAAAAATCTTGCAAATTTTAGATAAACTACCAAAGGGTTAATCTCAAATAGAAAATAAAAATGAGGGCAATGCCAAATGAACATTAACTTCTACCATAGTAGATAATCCCTAGAAAGAGGGCGATATTTAGTAGTGATATTTATAGCAGGATAATTTGTGTTTATACAGGGAGGATGTAAAACCTACAGCTAAGGGAGGGTTCTATTAAACCATGAACCCAGTGTCCTATAAATTTCCACTGTTAAGAGTTTGTTACTCCTAATCAGGGATTTGTTTATAAAATCATCCTGTAGTAACCTACCTTGCCGGATTTTATTTGGTGCTTTTACAATCACTATATTTCAGACAAGTTTGTAATCCCATTTATTCATTTTGAAAGGTTGCCTCTGCTTTTTATGGCAGTTAAAGGTTAATGAAGGGAGGAATGAAGCTCTTGTGAGGAAATGTGCTGTTTATGAGGTCCCAGTGATCCAACAGGCCCGTAAATTAATGTGGAATGAATGCTAAGTGCAGATTTGTACTATTTGGAGCTCAGGTCCATTCTATTTTACAATTTTGTGCAACTATGCCCAGGACTGTACAAGTTTCTGCTCTGCTGACTCTACATTTCACACTTCATGCAAAACCAATAATTTGATGCACAACATACAAAAGAACAGGTAGTGTAACCTAGCTTTGCAGCACAAAACATTTATGAAAGCTGGTGCAAAGCAAAACTGCGGCACTGCCTACAGCAACTAGAGGTTTGATTTTGCTTTTTTAAAACTACATTAGAAAAAAAAAAAAGTTACATCTATAATTGGAACAGTTGCTATGGACACCACTTTGCCATGTTTTCCACCACTAATACCAGTTTTCATAAATGCCTCCAATAAAAGGTAATATTTGGCAACTATTAAATGCATCTTAAATTGCATGCATCATTTCACACTGCAGATAGCCATTTTAAAGCAATAATCATCAGATTACAGACCATAAATTCACAATGTCTCCGTGATGCCATCACTAATTTTTAGTAAATTGATTGTGTGTAGGGGAGGAACACCTTTTAAAGCTTTGCTCTGTTATTTTTTTATGGTACGGCCATTACACTTGTCTAAATGCTAACCTGCATCATCTTTATCTGGACATTAGAATTGTACTGTGACTGGGGGTTGGGGAAGCTGCAAGAAAAAATGGGGGGGGGGGGGGGAGGGGGGATTAGCGGGAAAGCTGCAAAAGAACGAGGGGGGGAAGAAAGCTACAAAAATGAGGGGGGACGGCTAGAAATACTAGCGAGATGTGGCAGGATAAAATAGGAGGTTATATTCAGACATCTCCATGCATTACAGCCTATGGGGACCTATTTATTAAGCTATAAACCATGTGAAAATGGCTTTTTCCACATGGTTTAGTCATTTTTAAGTAACCTAGCTACCCAACAAAAAGTCTAACGCAGGAGGTATCAGATATCTCCAACATTAGAATAAGTTTCTATTTAAACCGCAGTCCCCATAATTTTCAATGGGGTCTGTGGCAATTTAACAAGTTCCAGAAAGCCTAGTTTTTGCAGCTTGGCCCCGACGGTGCTAGCCGTTATACCATACGGGGAGGGCATTGTGGTAGAGGGATCTTTGGTGGGCAGGGGGCATGTGAGTGAAGGTGGTGTTGTGGGTAGTGACAAAAGCTGATGGGCAAAGGGTGGCATGTGAGAATAGCTAGTGGGCAGATGGACATGTGAGAAAAGTTGGTGAGCAGCAGGGGACATGTCAGTATGTAATAGGTGTGCGATTTCAGAACAAAACCAAAAGGGAAAAACTTGACAAACATTTGGAGCTTCCCCTCTAGGTATCCTGCGTTTTCTCCTGGGCAGCAGTGAAGTCTGGACAGCATTCTGCGACAGACATCAGTACTTCTGGACATCAGTGCATCTGAACTGCAGCCTTAACAGCCAGCCAGGCGGAGGCAAGAGTTATTTTTATTTTACAAATGTCAAGTGTGCGAGGGGGTAGGAAGTGGGAATTGGGGGGGGTAGGAAGTGGGAATTGGGGGGAGGAGGAGTGGTAGGCTGAAGTTTTGTCTAGGTTGCCGAGAAACCTTGCACCAGCCCTGCCTAGAATACTGTGATCTATAGATGCAAACGTTCCATGCTAAATGGTGATGCAGACAATAACCAGCATATACTAATTTTGTTAACTGAACTTGCTGAAATCTATTGACAGATTTATATAATTATCACTACATTCAATCCTAGAATTTCAAAAAGCACAAATGTGAACATGTTCATCTGAGAGGTATTTCAAAAACAAAATAGTTGATGATAACCCTGTTTAAGACAGACCACCAAAGCTGCATTATATTTCAGATGTAAAAAGTTTAAGTACATCATACTTGTACCCAGTAGTAAAATTGGTCTGGGGTTTGCAAGTTTGCTAGTTGGGTGCAGAAGATCCAAATTAGGGTTGGACTGGTGATTTAGAACTAAGTAAGGTTTAGCACAGGAAGTGCATTATACGGAAGACAAGTTTTATTGTAACTGAAATTCAACATGGATGCAATATAACAAAATAAAAGTTTTTTCTTAGATTGTGAGACATCAAGTAAATACACATTTACACATATCTGCTGTATTCAAAAGCATCTAAAATGCTTGGTGGTAAATTAAAAGTAATAACTAAAATGCCATCTTAAGTACAATATGATCATATATTTGACGGTGCACCAAACTTAACAAATGTTAGATATGAAGATAATGTGGCAAAAGAGCAAATATAATTTACATACAAATACACTGCAGCAATGCTCATGCATGGAACAAATATACTGTGTAAATGAACACAATTATTTGCCTTAAAAAGAATGGTACAGCCACCACCAGACTTTAGATCCAGAAGGTAGGTGTGACAGGATGGACCGCCTATGCCACCCTCTCTGTTGTTGCTGGGAACCGGCTGCGCTTACTTTGCCACCGTTCCCTTTCGTTATCCCAAAAGCGCCCTCCTGCCTCAGTAGGGGGGGGGGGGGGCTTATAATGCTGTCACCACTGAGCTCCTTCTATGGCACTCAGAACCTCGTTCCTTCTGGGTCACTGACGCTGCTAGTGTACCTCGTTACTGGTGTAACCGGGCTGGGAACTCCAGACCTCTTACTATGGATCTGGGTTGCTGTGAATGGACCCCCCCCTGGCCTATCACACTGACCAGGGCTGCATGGGTAGCAGGCAGAGCGGTGGTACTGTAAAAGCTTGGGTCCAAACCTCAGACAACTGGAGAACGGATTAGATTTGGGTCTAATCTGTAGATCACAGGAATATAGCGATATTGAAGATGTTTCCAAACAGCTCTTTGAAGCAAGATGGTTTATTTTCTCTCACCCTAGTTGAAGGTACCAGGGTGATCAGGTCAGATGAAGTCAGAAGAATTATACATGTTCACACAGCTCATCTTTTATACAGTTCTGACATAGGCTATTTTTAGATTCAGGATGTAACCCTGTTTACCAAAACATTGATTTACATACATTACAAAGCCACTAATATTTATACTTCGCTTTGAAATTCTTAAAAACCTTGCTGTGATATACTACATCTTTGTTTGAGATGCAGGAAATGTAGCAGCACATTTTAAATTAAGCCTTCCAGTATCCAAGTTAAACCTCACACATCAAAAGATCCAATTAACATGTGGCCTTTCATCAGACTGTTCAGAATACATATTCACACAGAACAAAAACTAAAACAAGCTAGTTTCCCAAATCACAATACATAAGATGCTTTGTAAACACTTGCTCATTGTATCAGATATATACATCAGAAATAGGCATTTCCTATAGCAAGGTTAGACAAGAGACCAATTTCTTCCCCTGGTCTCAGAAATAAAATATAAACATTATCAAAAAATAAGTGCAAATGCAATTACATAACTAAGTGCCCTGCGCTATTTGCTTTAAATAAATGTTTACCAAAATGTTATTTAATAGTGATCCAGTCACAGTAGGTTGAGCGATTTTCCAGTGTAATATGGTGACTGCAAGGTACAGATCTCAAACGTGTTGTTTTTGGAATATAATAGAAGGCATCACTCTATACTACAAATTCAGTTCCAGAGATGAATGTAAATAAAACATGAAAGCTATGTATGAACACAACTGATTTTGCATAGTGAAAGTATTATCATCAACATTTTATATATTAACATAGTGTTAAATACCAATTCCCAACGATACTACACTACACTGACTAGTGCAGTCCTGACCTGTTTCTAGCAGTAAATGATCAATACAATACACTGCTATTTCCAAAATCACAGCTAGAGCTAGAGTTACGGAAGGGGCTTAATTCAGGGCATCAGCCTTCAGGGTCAAGGTTCAAGTCTGACTGGGAGCAGAAAATCAATAACACGACAGCAATGTGAGGGACAACTCCAGTGTCTCATTCCATAGCTTTCCATTGGTCTAATAATAAAATTTAATGTAGACTTAGGTCACAGAAAGCTCAACTGATTAATGTTACATGTTTAAATTAAAAACTGCAGCAGGGGGAAGACTAATTATAAATTAGATAAAAACACAAAAATCATCAATTTTACATTATAACCTAATGGCTTTTCTTACAACTGTGGCAAAATTAGATACAGGGTACTGAAAACTGCAAATCTCTCTCTGCCTCTCATGAATGGCTTGTTATTTTTTCCCCTACTTCAAAATTCTTTGTTAACTCATTCCTACTGCATAAATTATCTGCTCACCATATCTGTATCATAATGAACTAAACATAACATATTTTCAATTGCATGTACTATATACACACACAATTAACACATTAAAACTTGTGTAGTGCTCTAGATGTCAAATACGAAAATAGTTTGTCCTTTTGTCCAATTGCTCTCTAGAGCTGAACCCTTCATGTCAAGCCTCAGCAGAGGGTGTTAATGTCTTGCTAGTACACTTTTGTTTCTCTCTCCTGGGGATATTTCAGCTGTACATCTAGAAAAACAAACAAAACAGAGGAAAGGTACAAGGACACCAAGAAGCTCTCTGTGTCCTCACAAAGAACATGGCACATTCACGATGGAATAGAGAGCAATTACCCAAGGACAGTGAGGCAAGGCAGCCAAGGAGACAGAACAGCAGCTGTATACTTGTAGCTGCAAACACACAATGACACACACCCAAGACACCAACTGTAAACCTAGGGGTCTGAACACAAAATAAAAAAAAAACAAAAAAACCCACATCTTTATTCAAAAACCACATACATACACACACAACTGTAACAATGTATAGTGGGAAATGTCAAGTGTTTTCTAATTAGAGAATCAATATTCACTAAAATGCATCAGTTTATTATAATTTGAACAGGTTAATCCAGTGGTTCCCAAACTTTTGCAGTTCGCGGCACCCTTAGAGTCTCCATAATTTTTCCAAGGCACCCCTCCAAAATAATTTATGAGCAGTCCTGTTTTAGAAGTAGTTGGGACAAAAAATTGTAATAAGTATTTAGGTCACGAAAAAACTACTTATTTAGTTGTATGCAAAAATGCCCCTCTGCACGCTGCCACACTGTCCCCCTCCGCTGCCACACTGTCCCCCTCCGCTGCCACACTGTCCCCCTCCGCTGCCACACTGTCCCCCTCCGCTGCCACACTGTCCCCCTCCGCTGCCACACTGCCCCGCTGTAACGATCCTTTTCACTCTGCCCCGCACCAGCCATAAAAAAAAAAAAGAGAACACAGAAACTTACCAATCCACCGGGCGCCGGGACCCAGCAGCCTCCTCTCTCCCGCAGCTGTCACTGAATATCGACGTCAGTGACAGCTGCTGCGGGAGAGGAGGCTGCTGGGTCCCGGCGCGCGGCGGATTGGTAAGTTTCTGTGTTCTCTTTTTTTTTTATGGCTGGCTCGCGGCACCCCAGTGACAACGCCGCGGCACCCCTGGGAGCCACGGCGCACACTTTGAGAACCGCCGGGTTAATCTATCAAAGTTTGTTTTAAAAGCCGTCTGACACCTTTTATGACCAATAAAAATCCAAACACACAAAAGAAATAAGATCACTGACAACCAGAAGAAGGCAAGTCTTATTAAGGCTGATAACGCAACGATTTTTTAAACGCTGCACTGAACTTGCATTTTTGAAAACATTTAAAAATAAAACCCATCCTATTCTACAAATTCATATCCATTTGCGTCCACACTTCAGTCCACGTGTGTACCTGTATTCCTATACTTGTGGGGACATTGAATTAAACAGTTTGCACACCAACACTGTGGGGACCATGGTCGTAGTGGGGACAAAGAATTGGGCCTCAAAAACTTGTCCCCGCAGGACACGAACCAAAAGTGTGCGTTTTTCTGAGGTGGAGGGGACAGAGTATGCACAACACCACTGGATGTGACTGGAACAGCAGCATTCAAATCAGTGGTGGTTCAGACTATAGCCTAGAGAGCAGTGGAGGAGTATGTCCCTGACCCTTCAAAAAAACAGTTCAGACACCAGCAATAGCAGCGTTGATGTAGGGAAAACAGAGGTACGTTCTATGCACAATAATTCTCAACTTGATGGCAGCTGTGCTTTGAACACAGAAGACTGATAAGATAATGCAGTTCCCATTCAAAACACTTTCCCAAAAAAGCAATGGCAGCAGGGCATGTAACAAAGGAGTAGTGCCTGTAATGCAAGGAGCCCCTTTTCAAAATAGCCCAGCATATCCAGCATGTTCACTGTAATGAGACTGAAGTAGCTTGGGCCATGAAATTTCACAAGCGCTCAAAAGATTTGTGGAATTTGCACATTCAGAAGAGGCAACTTTCCACAAAACGCTGAGGTCACCAGAACAGGATGCAGCGTTCCAATTCCATGCAAACGTCAAGACAAAGTGTTGTCAAAGGCTTCATGCACTGTGCAGCCTGCCAAGGCTTGTTTGCAAGGAGACACCTGGAGCAACACGAAGAAATCCAAGCTAAAACAAAAAGGAGCAACAAACCCAAACTGGCAAAAAGTCCAGTGCAGCCTGTTCCACCTGACATCAGCATGTCTTCCAGAAGCTCTTCAGCAACATGTACGCAGTTGAAATTTTACTCAGTCAAAAATGTAATATGCATCATGCAGAAGGGGCAGTATCTCTTCAACCGGGTTGGTTTAGAAGTTAGCAAACATGAGAATATCTGTCAGAAGCTTATCTAAAATGGAAAGGCTATATGTTGGCTTGCAAGAGATATCATGCATTGCAGAGTGCTGAGCGATGATGGAAGGCTGCACTACTGCGGTTGAAGATGCACACAACTTCAGGGAGATCTACAAGACAAGATGAAACAAGTTGATCTCATTGGCTGCCTTGAAAACTCGAGTCGAAGGAGAAACTTATCTTTCACTGAAGATATGAAAAAGATGCACTTGTTTCACACTGAAAAACAGCAAGCCTACAAAAGCAATTTATCCACTGATCCTACGCTCAACTGGGCATTGCTACCAAAAGTCACCCTGGCACAGGTGATCTAGTTCAAAGAAGGGAAGAGGAAAGTTCCCAAGATGCTGTTGACTACCTTCTCTTCAATATATAACTCATCTCCACGAAGATATTGCCTTAGTGTTTTCAGAGCTTGAGAAGCAGCTCTGCTAGCACTTCACATGGATTGAAATTTAGGGAAAACAAGGGAGACATGTTTCAAATACAGCAAAGCAAGGCGCAATGGAAGTTCTTGCAGAACAGCATGTGGAGAGGCTTCCCAAAATGTCATTTCAGTGGCTCATATTTGCCTAAAGGCTGTCTTCAAAGCTATGAATGCATGTGGCCACTTTTCAAAAGGTCATCAGTATAAACTACACAGAATTGCATCAGTTGGCAGACTTCCATGGGCACAACAGGGTACACAGGCAGCATTACAGCCTCCCAGAAGGTACCCTCTCAACTTGCCAAAATCAAACTTTTAATGGCTCAAGAGTGGCAGACTGGCTGAATTGAAAGGCAAGAATTTGGAAGAGATAGACATTTATCCAGACGGCAAGTTGAAAATCTTGTATCCAATGTACGATTTAGACTTTTACTTCGGTCATTTCCATATCGGTTTAGAACCAGTTCAGCTACAGAGTGACAAGACAGATGAGCAATCTCCTGTAACCGCGAGACAAGTGGTCATATATTTGGTTGACACTTTCATTTCAGAAAGGAGACTGTAGGTCCACAGGTTGGTGGAACACAGTTTTGTTATGCAAAAGTATGTTTCCTTCTGTTTTTTGCAGATTTGTAATGAACCACTCTGCTTTCTTTCAGGTTGTAAAGAAGGGTGGAGAAAAACCTGGGACAGAGATGATATTCAAGCTGTGAAGAAGCACATGATCAAGTTTCTCCAAACATGCCTGGTGCCCGCAAAGCATAATTGTGTCACATGCATCATGGCTGAAGCATCAGCACTGAAAGATCGGACACTCTTAAGCTGTGACATTATACATAAAAAAACCATATAACAGTTGTAAAAGAGAAATAAAATGTGTTGATACTTGTTTAGTGACTGACTATGACTGTATCCACCATGGCTAGGTGTCTGTATGTGGGTGTCCTCAAATGGGTGAAATACATGACACTCCCCACCATGCAGTCCATGTCAATACTTTGATCAAAGTCAAACTGAAAACCTGAACTGGTAACTGGTGACAAACAGCTCCTTCACATATTCATATGATTGTCCTGTTGACAGGGCATTAGAAAAGTGTTCCTATGTGTCATGTTACGGATATGGGTCAGCGTATGTGTGTGTGTTTTTGGATGGTGTTTTTTTTTTTTTTAATTTGTTCATATGACTTAATTACCACTGACCTCAATAGGAGTGCAAGGTGTACATACCCATTAGAGATAAAGTGGTTACACAAACACTATTTTTTTATATTGGGCATTTCAATAGAGCTGTGCGCTGCATACAGAAATCCTATTGAAATTAATGGGCCACTGACAATGTGTGATCAAACCAAAAGACCTCAAAGCCAGCTATTTGCATCATGGCTAGTGCAGAAAACTAATTGGCTATGCGGATTACTGACACTCCCAGTCAAATGATTCTCTTCATTTTGCGACATGGCTTTGTGCACTTGTGTCCTCTTATGGTCTTTTTTATTTATTTCCAGAAGAATACTATATGATTACCCTTTTAGATTCCAAATATGGAACATTGTTCTTTGGATCTCAAACACGACACATTGTACAGTAGACTACAACAAAAAAATTATCATCTTGGAATAAAAGAACCATTTTGTTTTTTGGATTAAAACATTGGTGAATGAGCAGTTAGGGAGATTTAATGTCAAAAAGATTATTTAACAATGATGGGGGTACACTGTTTGTGCACAAACCCCTCCCGCAAAATAAGCTCTAGCCTCAAATTGTCCAGCTCCGCCTGGTTCTGCTAGGACAGTATATCCCCTGTTTATAGTGGTAATCAGTCCAGGCATCCTAATGCTGCTGCTGTTTGGATGGTGCCATGCTGCCTAATTTAAGATTGTCATTTATGGAGCTTCTTCCAATCAGTTGTAAAATTGTGAGCAGGGCATTCTTACCTCTGTCTGTATTACCCAGTAGTGTTTAATTACTGTATTTGTTCTCAATTGTAAATCACTTCAGAATTTGCTGGTGCTATATAAATAAATGTTGATATTATGATTTCAATAACCCATACATTTCATTAGAGTTTCCGCATTTAGCATACACAATAGAAACCCCAATCAAATAATGACCTATTGAAGTGAAAGAAAAGCTCAGTGCTGGTTTTGATCTGGACGTACTTACATGCAAACGTGACAGGCACTTAACTGCAATAGACAGCAGGTGCATGGCAAATGCAAAGTATTTATATGCATTTTCACATGGAATTTGTACTTGTGTTTTGGTAATACAACGTGTTTATGGAAATTGACATAATATTATGTTTGATGAAAAGTACAGAAACATTTTGATAATGAGCAATATGCTGTCCATTTTTGTATTGCTATATAAAGCTTCCATAACAAAATGTTATTATTCCACTGTATGCGTCGACACTATTGTAAATAAAAATACAGATGTCCATTGTTTAGTACCATCACTTCTAAACCTTAATCATATTTGTCTAGGCCAGGGTTTCCCAAACCCAGTCCTCAGGGCTCCCTAACAGTGCAGGTTTTTTGGATCACATGTGACATAATTAGGACCACCTGTGAATCTGTTACAATGTGTCAGTCAGTAATGAATACACCTGTGCTCCAACAAGGAGATATGGAAAACCTGCACTGTTAGGGAGCCCTGAGGACTGGGTTTGGGAAACCCTGGTCTAGGAGCCACAATTGATCAATCCATTTACTCTCCTTACATTCTAGCACACTCAAATCCACAAAACAAATAAATCTCAAGCACCAGTCCTTGCTAAAGAAATAGAATACGTTAATTGTCTCATTTCCCCATCTTGAGCATTGTAACCTACCCATGAGCTAAAGCGGTCTCCATTTTAGTTCATCTTAAATGTGGCTGTTAGAATAATTTCCGTTACTTATCACTGCCCCAGTCATACACTTCTCTGCAAGTAGTGTCCTGGCCTAAACAGGCAACCAGTGTAACCATTACTAATTCTGGTTCACTCCCCTTCGATGCCCTTCACATCAACCCTCAAAATGCACCTGCCACATCCACAAATATTAATCTACAGGTACCACTAAATATGCTAAGCAGTTTCATAGCTAAATGCTCTGGGGCCATGGTGAAAAATAAAAGCTGGGCCCACCCTCAGGAGCCCTTACCCCTAATACAATCCACTGTACATTAACATATCTGCAGCACTGTCTGCTTATTGGGAGCAACATTGGAAAATGTTCAACAGGTTCCATTTGTGTTTCAGTCATAAGAAAAGCGAAAGAAATAAACAGCATATAGGAGATGCAGCTAGGCCCCCAAATATTTGAACTGGTAGTGAATGCTACCAGATTTGCATTGTCACTACTGCCAAAGACTTGCACCTTTCATCATCCATTATAACCACGTACTATACACACCTGCTGCGCTGTAGGAAAAAATACCTCTATGGACATGCCCATTCCTCCTTGTACATTCTCTGGGGACATACCAAAAGCACTGTACACCCTTAAATGTGCGGCCAAGCCATTTCTTACAGTGAATTGACAAAGAAATTCATGTTTCTTGCCGCTCCACCTGAAAGTCTAGCAGATTAAAGAATGGGTAGGCCCCACACAAAATTAAAGCACAAAAAGGTCTGAAGTTAAACACATTGTGGGTTTCTTACAGGTGCTCCGGTTTCCTCCCACACTCCAAAAACATACTAGTATGTTAATTGACTGCTATCAAAATTTACCCTAGTCTGTCTGTGTTAGGGAATTTAGACTAAGCTACAATGGGGCAGGGACTGATGTGAGTGACAAATATTCTCTGTACAGCGCTGCGGAATTAGCGACGCTATATAAATAAAAGAAATACATGGATTTCTCCTATAGTAGATGAACTGACAATTGTAAACAAAAAAAAAAAAAAAGTCAGATGGTTGGTCCCGAGAAGTACTTTTGGAGGACAGTGAAAGGATTTGTGATAAGCTCACCAATTTTCCCTCTGGTACAGAATAAAAAGTTAACAGCATTGATTGTACACCTGACAGAGTAAAGTAGTAAAAGATCTTTGTAAATATTTAATTTTTAGGTCACTGTTACAAAATAACCATCTTTTCTCATCCTAAATAATATTAATGAACAGGTCATGAGGAGAATTACTAGAAAATGTTTCAAGCTTTGGAATCATAATCCAGGTGGTAACCAAGTACTATATGCTTTGTATTAACCTAATTTTTAACAATCTTTCTTGATTACATTTCAAAAGAAACAGTCTAAAACATGGAAGTGAAAGGAGGAAGGTTTATTGCAGACAAGATACTGGAAATAATTTGCTCAGGACAACCAAGGAGAAATGGAGTGTTCTAAAAATTTAAAAAAGTAAACTAGATGTTATTGGTGGTGGTAGTATAACTTCTATGCAACAGTAATTTTATTTGGGCAGGGCTTCTGGGCAGAGTCTGCCTCAGACCTTTAGTGTGATAATCCATATACATTTCAGTACCCTCTGTTCAGTGGAGGTGTATTAGGGGTTGATCACTCCAAATACAGAGACGCCTACAGCACATTATCTGCCATCCAGGGAAGTAGAGGGGGTGGGCTGAAGGATGGTGCTTAGGCCTCACCTGTTTGCTTATCTACATTTAATAATTGGGGAGGCGTCCAAAAGAATTTCTCAAGGGATGCAAGAAGAAATCCACAATGTTAAGGTACTGTAGTATCGTGCGCAGCCGCAATGTCCGGAGGACCATCACAGCGAACTGAATATTTCCTATTGAATCATTTTGTAAGGGCATCTTAAGGGCTCATTTAAATTACCTTTTTTCAGAGAATTTACTCACAATGCACATTATATGGGATGGTATGTGAAAAATACTGGAGACCCAAGAATAAAATTATCTTTTACCTGCAGCTGTATTCTGTGCACACCGGAAACAGTGAAGATTGTGCATCAGTCCTCAATACCGGAAAACAGTCCACACACAATGAGATCCTAGCCATCTTTTAAAATCAGCTCATCAGAAAATGCCCGAGATAAAGAATCCTAGTTACCTCCATTTTTGTCATGGTACATATTTTAATCCATATAAGCAGCATAAAAACAATTTATGAAAATAATTTTTATTTCTAATCCCTACTCGCAATAAACCCTAATTCTAGGAATTA
The DNA here is from genome assembly GCF_038048845.1 of Mixophyes fleayi. Taxonomy (NCBI): domain Eukaryota; kingdom Metazoa; phylum Chordata; class Amphibia; order Anura; family Limnodynastidae; genus Mixophyes; species Mixophyes fleayi. The sequence continues at coordinate 50,292,513 of NC_134411.1, read as the reverse complement.
GGGATCAAGAATTCCTAGAATTGTATAATATAAACTGCAAATCCAACTGTATGCGACCCTCTCAAAGTAAAATTTCTCCTGTGTGATCAGTATATTGCCCATAGAGCGAACACACACACACGATAAATGTATATAACCCTAATATTAAGTTAGGGTAAACAGACCACGAAGCCTACAAAGAAAAAAACAATTGTACAATTTTCCACCATAATCCACAAGTGCAATGCATAGGGATCAACGATCCCTATGCATTGCACTTGTGGATTATGGTGGAAAACTGCGCGCGCACACACTTCTCTACATGTTGCACATTTTAGGCTTCAGAAAGGCTGACCAAATCATCAGTTATACTATGGATTGTGATTAGGTATGAAGATGACAAAGAAAGCATAGGTTGCATCAGTCAACCAGTAAATGCACCACTGGAAACAAAATATCAGAGATTATAAAATCATAATTGGAGTAACAAGTAAAATGTCATTGCCCTTAGTCATATTTGGTGCATATGTGGATTCTAAAAAAAAAATAGGGTTTATACTTCCCTATATACAGGGAAGGGCTGGCAAATTTTAGCCCAAGGGGCAAGACCCGACTCCGCAGCCTATAAGGGACATTTTAAATGGCAAAAAAAAAAATTCAGGTGGCCCAGTGACCCAGCCCATTTAAGTCATGGATCTAAATGGATTAAGACTTGTTCAGTTAAAAGTAATAGCTGGAAACAAAAACCAAAAAGTACAACCAGAAACCTGACTATTTCTGGTAATGACTTGTTTCTACCAAGAGAGGAGGTGGGAGGTGCGCAAAAACAAATAAAAAAAAAATACATGAGAATTTTGTTGAAAAGCATTAAATATATGTTAAATAGGTCACTTTTATTGGTGAACTGCATTGAACTGTAGCTGCAGCCACAAAGCACTCTGGAAAATTATACTGCTTTAAAATGAAAATCATTTTTGAATTCAAAGCAACCTTGAAACCAAATCTAAAAATGTTCTATTTGAGTTCTATGTTCTTCTCCTGATGTTTTTATTATTAATCTGGAAATCTGCTTTCATATATATTGCAGACAGTCTGTATATAGTCTGTATCAATTTTAAATGAAACACACATTTATTATAAATACATTTTGCCACAATGTGGATTTCAAATTGCTTTTGAAAGGAGAGAGGTTAATCCAGCATGAACTTGAATAAAAACAGTGTGTTGTGGGCAAGTCAGCAAGAAGAAATTTCAAAGCAAGGTTATGACTGAGATTAGTATCAGAGGAAATCTTATGTAATGTAAGAGAAGCAGCTGGAGGCGTGCCATGTAAGAATGGGGCGACCCCATGGCAATAAATTAAAAAAGTCTTTGCCTCAAGTCAGAGCAAAGTGACCCAATGGCTGGTTTTAAAGACAAAAGGGTTTCAATAATTTTAAAATGAAATATGCAAATATTAGTAAAACACTAACGTGCATGTGTTTTCTACAAATCATCATTTTGTTAATTACTTGTTTGCAGACTATGCATATTGTTATCTACTACGTCAGGAAACCGACCTATTAATATGGTGACTAAATGTCAAAAGCAACCTTGACTGTCTAGTACAGTGGTTCCCAAACTCTGCGCCTGGGCTCCCTGGGGTGCCTTGGAGATCTCACAGGGGTGCCTTAGAACTGAGAAAGTTTGGAATCCACTGCACTAGACCCAATACACAGTCACTGGGGGTCAAAAATAAAAATATACTTTGCGATCATGCATTTTGGATTTTAAAATCTCAGCCACCAAGATCTTTTACTGTGTCAGGAAAGATTATTATCCATTGACAACGACTTGTGAAAGTAGATGCCAGGAGTACTGTATTTTTTTAGGCACATTAGCAACCTACCTAGCTCCTGGGATTTGTGGAAGGCTGTTAGCCCTTAGACCCAGGGCCATATTATCCAATAGGCTGACTGGGCTCTAGCCTAGGGTGCAAGGCTTTCAGGGGAGCAAAGTTTTTGGTAGTGCAAAATTGTGAGGAGGAGGGATATACAGAAACGCATTATAAAATAAGAATAGCTCTCCAAAGTAAAAAGACAAGATTAAAAGAAAAACGTAGTAAGGTTTTCACCTTAATGTTCACCAATGGTAAAGGCTGAAAACAATGAGTCATCATTGGGTGGGCTCTTGAGGATGAGAGTGTAGGACAGACAAGGATGGCAACAGGCGCATGCATGACAGTCCCTTTCACCTTCACCCTAAGTAGCGCTCGTTCATGCCTACTTCTATACAGTTCTGATTTTAATCACAATGAAATGCGTGACAATGATTGCAGGGATCCTTTAAAAAGCCAAGTGGAGCCGAGGTTTGAAAACACAGGAACACATACACTGGTTACGGGGGTGAAGAAAGTTAGACTTTAAATTAAAGGATGAGGTTTTTTTTACCTACCACATGTTGGCCTGATGTGGAAGGGGAGGGGGCGCTACAAGTGTGTTATCCTTGGGCGGCCTGGATCCTTAATCGGTCCCTGATTAGCCCTCATCAGGAATGCTTTAAGCAGCAGAAGCTTGGGTAACAGTATTCTGATATACATGTCTGAGCTTCAAAGAAGGCTATCCACCAAAAACTCAGTGATCCAGACTTCACATGACTTGAGCAATATCAATAGAAAATCCCAAGATACTGAACTGCTCTTCTATGGCTGCTGTGATACATCATAACAATCTACCTAGATATCTTAATCTATTGTTGCCCATCTTCACTTTCAAAGTATAGGTGACTTATCTGGCTTGTAGGAGCCATCCATAAGCACTTATTCTTCATTTGACAATTTTCTGCGATTATGGTCAATAATGACTTTTTGATTAACACATTTATCTGTCTATTAATATCTTGTTTATGGTGTTTGTGTGCATCGATGGGGTGGGGTAGATTTATTACATTAATGAGTTAGGACCTTGACAGAGAAAACATGTTAACATGTAAACAGGACAAATAATTCTAATTTTCCGAGTTGCATGGGGACCAAATTTTAATTGTCGCATTAAGAGTTATGGGAAAGATGGTTTATGCAAGTACATTGGTGAACCAAGCAGTGCTAAATTCTGACTGTCAAAGCACTGGGGTGTGGCAGTAGTTGCATATATTATGTACTGTGGCATCACCACTTCTGGCTAACAGTGCTGGGCAGTTATAAAGTGCACTTCCTTATATTCACTGGAGTGGTTTCCCAGAATAATAATACTCCATGGACAATAGACCATAGCTCTTGGCAATTGTACAGTGGATTGACAACTGAACAACATGCACCTTGCTGCCAATACAGGTTGTTCACTATACGGAACACAGTGAACAACCAGAATTCATTAATAACACAAGCTCTTAAAGCAGTGAAGACAACAAAAACTACAATCATGTACTTGAATGGTTGCAATATTACCATCTTACTGTAAACAAGTCTCCCAAATAGTCAATTAGACAGGTTCAGCCAGTAAAATAGGAGTAATCGGTTTTGGGTGTCAGGCTATACCACTTTGATATTATCCATCCCTGCCACTAGATGTGTACAGCTAATTTTGTTTACAAAATAAAAAAAGTGGGTTTTTTTTGCAAGAAACTATACATGAGAGGGATAACAAAAAGTAAGAATGATGGAGTAGGGGAATACAGTGTCAAATTGGATTGGTTTTGCTTTATGAGAAATTTTAGTAGATTTTATGTTACTTTAGTGTGCCACGGTTGACAACGAAGTCTACGCAGAATATCAAGAGTTGCTGGAGCCACATCAAGGACAGTAGCTACAGTTTGGTGAAAATTAGGTACTGCCCTATCAGAGGAGAATGTAGAAATTGGGGAGCAGTGGTGTTGGAGAGTTGGAAGACTGTTGAAAATCAATAAAGTTAATATTCCTGCGGGTATGAGGAGGCTTTGAAGAGGTGGACAGCAGGGCGGTTAAAAAAACTTTGGGTAAGCGAGTAGCTAATAAAATTATGATCCAAGAGGGGGAAAAGCAGAAACTGCACATAGTCTAGAGAAAACAAGATCAAGACAGTGGCCATCCTGAGTAGCAGATTCAATCCACTAGGAGAGGTCAGGTGAGGCGGTTAGAGAGAGCAGTTTTGAAGCAGCATTGGAATGTGAATTAGTAATAGGGATGTTGAAATCACCCATGATGATGGTGGGGATGTCAGAAGATAAGTGAGGGAGCTATGTAGAAAAGTGTTCAAGAAATTGTCAGTGAGGTCCAGGGGGCAATAGGATTTTTAAGCAATTCACTATACGTGTTGCTGTGATCTAACAGTATGTACTCCAAAAGATGTGAATGTGAGTGATGGGACATTTGGTAGAACTGTGAATGTGCATTGTTGGGAGACAAGTAGTATAACCCCACATTCTTGCTGCCTCCAGGTCTGGGAGTGTGAGTGAAATGGTGGCCACCATGTGATAGGGCTGTGGGTGAGGAAACATCTGATTGCTTGAGCCATGTTTCGGTATTTGTCAGAAGGTTGAGGTTGTTTGAAAGGAAGAGGTCATGTATGAAGTTTGTAACAAACAGAGCGTGCATTCCAAAAGGGCAGATTTAAAAGGACTTTGGAAGAGATGGGAGACAGGTGATGCATTTGAATTTTGCTGGATTTTTGTAGCGTTCAGATGTGTATAGGAGGAGTGTGGGGGACCTGGATCAGGTGATACATTACCCGCTAATAGAAGAAAGGAGAAAGAAAGATAGGAAAGATTGTTGTAAGATGTGTGTTCTTTTAGTTTATGGGGACAGGGTGAGGCTGTTACAAGTATTGAATTTAAATAGTAAGAGAGTTCTTGAGTATTAAGAGGGGAAGATACAGAGGTAGGGTGGTGCAACATGGGGAAAAAAAAAGAAAGGGGGGAACTAAGGACATTAGTAGGAGATGAGAGGGGCAAACCAGATTGCATACTAACAGCAATCTAGATGGTGAGCAATGTGATGTCCGCATAAGATGTCCAGGCACTCCAGGTATTGGAGAACGAGAGGGCGGTCATGTATAATACTGGTGATGTGGTCCATTTTGTGTGTGCGCTAAACCTTAAGGACAAATGGTTTAATAGTGGGTGACGCTATGACACATCTTTGCGGAAGAGAGGATATGGCCAATTACTTTGTGTGTTTCGGTGTGTTGTGGATTGGAGGCGGAAATAGGTGGCAAGAGATTATGTGGAAGGTGAACCTGCGTGATAAGTGCCATCAAGCAGTGAGCATCTCTCTAGAAGTTTATCATTTTGGGGCAGTTCCATCATATGAGACAGGGTGCCCTATGCTCCACAGCCATGCCAACTGTAAGCTGAGATATTGGGATGGCACCCAGTACCAGTGGAAAACTTAAGAATTTTATTTTAATTGTGTACAAATCGAGCTTTTTTCCACTCCTTCCAGGTATCCAGGATCAGTCCTCTGAGCTGAGAGATTCACCCATGTCGTCTTCCCATCTAAGCTCATGTAGCTCCTCGGTCAGTTGGCCATATTTAATGAAAATTGAGTAAAAAGTGAGTGATGGGACATTTGATAGAACTGTGAATGTGCATTGTTGGAAGACAAGTACTATTACCCCACATTCTTGCCTGCCTCCAGGTCTGGGAGTGTGAGTGAAATGGTGGCCACCATGTGAAAGGGCTGCGGGTGAGGCAACATCTGATTGTTGCCTCACCCTCCTGGGTAGTTCACCCTTCTGCCTGACATCTGGTCAGGCAGGAGGGATAACTACTCAGACAAAAGGCTTCTAACATGATGGGGAGATGGAGTTCTGCATTTGATTTTGTCATGATAGAAAAGACGAATCTGCAAATATTAACAGAAAGCAGATGTAGGGAGCCCAAAGCGTTCCTGTAGCCTAAAGAACACATGGAAAAGTTTTCTTGCACAAGGTCATGGGGGGAAAAAAAAAAAAAAAAAAAAAGTGTAATGTGGTTTCTCCAGCATTTATAGGCTTTCGGATCAAGTCCTTTACTATATCAAAAGTACAGGTGCAGTAGGTCCAGATTGTCAGTGAGAACCGTAAAGTTGCAAAGATTTGGGGGGGGGGGGGGGGAGGGTTGTCTATAAAATAAAAGGAGTCGGGGGGGGGGGGGATGCATGTGGAGCAGATGAACTTCAATATTCACTCAGTCTGTTGTGGGAATGAGTAGATTAATACTGCTTGCATGATATGAGCAACCAAATAGACAGGGAAGGCCCAAATCTCCATCTTTCGAGTGTCTTTAAAGGAATGAGGCAGACTGTTCTGAAGATCTTTGAGAACATTTAAGGGGACTCCGACTGGGAGGATTTATGAAAAGTAGAGGAGTTTGGGGAGGACATTCATCTTCACCGCCGACACTCTTACAATCCACAAATTATGTTAGGAAGCCCAGAAGCGGAGATCTTTAGGAGCCAATCATTGACGGGAAATTTTCCCAAAAAAAATTTAATCATATTGCTTTGTGAGATGGATCCCTAAATATTAAAATTTTGTGGTTGCAAACAGAATGGAAGTTAGATTTCAGTACCTTCAGTTGGGGGAAGGGAAGTTGAGCAGGAGTGCCATCTTATCAGTGTTCATTTTAAAGTTTGAAAATTGGCTATATTTGTTAATTCTTTTTACTACAATGGGTACAATGGATTTGAGGGTCAGATAATGTGAGGAGAGCATCAGGAAAGAGTCAATTTGCTCTCTTTTACTTTTACTTTTACATTAAAAGTCAGGATTAATTTACTTAAAAATAGCCACAAGACATAATATATAAGAATAAACTGTGACTGTGTTACAAGTCTTATATGAACAAAAATATCCTTTATTTTGTGCAGCCATTCGACGCAGGATCATTAACAATCAGAGTAATGAGTTTTAGCTTCCCTTCAAAATGCAACAGATGTGAAGCAATATAAACCATGATTTTTTTCCCCCCTTAATCTTTTTGGGAGAAATAGAAGAACTATTTTCATTGCAGTGTCTTGCTGAGCAAAAAGGTAATGTGTTTCTTGTTCTTTTAATTAAGCAATAAAGCAGAGAAGATATAACCAGATTTTTCCCAGATTCCTCTGGGGAGGAGGGGCACCCATTCATGGCTGGAGAATCTGTGCTTTGCAATGCAAGATAAACTACCTCTAGGCTTTAATAGAATGAGGAGAGTTCAGGCTACACACACACACACACACACACACACACACACACACACACACAAAAGCATTTATAAACATAAATCAAAGCATTTGATTAATAACTGCAGACAAGTTGCTTTATGGCAGATTTCCTCAGGGAGACTATCACCAAACTGGGTCTACTCATACAATACAACACTTGATATTGAACCTAGAAGTGCAAGCTTGCAGTTCTACTAAGCAATGTGTATGTATCCTTTGCATGATTTCTAAATGGACGGACAAACAAACAAATATACAAACATAACAGAGCTGACAGTGGAGCGAGTACAATTGTGACAGATAGTGGTAAAAAGCAAACTTCATGTCACAGATCTACACATCTATGCGTGTTGACCACCTACAGGGTAAAAAACATTGCTGCATAATATCGGTTAAAAAAAAATAAAAAAAAATGTAATTTGGAAGGCATGGTTCTGGGTGAATGTTACGATGTTTGACCAAACCATATGAGCAGCTTGGTCAAACAGAGAGCAGATGTTAAATATACTGATCATGGGCAGAGAGCCAAGAAAGAACAGCAGTTCTCCAACAGCCCACAGGCCTCTGTTGCCACCATGCTCTCTCAAATGCCAGCGGTAGCTACTGGGACACTATTTCTGTGATAAACTGTCAATCTCCTAAAAGGTAGCTCTCGAAGTTTTCCAGACTGAGTATTGTATGCATCTATATGTTACTAAATCTACAGAACAGTAATAAGCACTTCAATTTACTATATACAGAAGAACCTCAAAGAACATACTGGAATATTCTAAGCTAAATCAAAGAATTTTTGTGTTTATTCGGTTAATCAGCTGTAGCATTTTTAATAGGCAAAGCTGTTTAAATGGGTGAGGCATATTTCTTATGTATACATGAAGTACACAAACAAAACACGTGGTTCATAACTTCAAAATACAATATACAAGAAAATATTAACAAATAGGTCTCTTTATTTGATAAAGGTGACATGATACGGATTGTGAAGGATGCCCCATTAACTATGTACAAACACAACTCAATCCTGAAAAGATAACTGCAAGAATATATCTTGCTGATCACAAGTGATTAGCTAATCCTGCCTTTACATGGATGCCAGCGTAGGCTCAGGTGTCAACTGCAAGACATGCCAATCTACAAGGACTAGTGCTTGGAAACATTAGCCAGACAGCATTAGAAAAACATAAAATGCTTGTTTATAAACGGCTCTGTACTGAACTCTACTATTCAGGACTCCTCTTGAAATAGAACGGTTGCTTACCATAGTGAAACTATATAGTATACCCACCACACTTCAGCTTTACAATATAAATTTCCTGTTCTTCAGAAATTGAAGTTCAGAGCATTTTTCTTTACAATCAGCTGGCTAATGGACTACTAAAGCTAAAATATAGGTGTGGACACACGTCAGGGGTGTCCCTACAAAGATACAAATCCCTCAGGGACAGTATTAGAAACAAACATGCAGATTTGCGTAAATACACACAGGACAATGTAAGAATAATAGCAATACAATAGCATTAGTAAATAACAGCCAAATGATTAGCCGATAGATAAGCCCTGGTTGGTAACTACCCTGTGTTGTGAAGGTATGTGGTCCTAAAGCCGGCACCAGTCCAGGGTCTCCCGGCTCAGACAGCACCCTGTATTAAGAGCTCTCACTGACCGATTAGCAGATGCTAGTTAGTGTTTGCGATCCAGATGTCCCACTCTCAGCCATTCGCCCTCATACTTTGTACCCTCAACTTTACCTCTCCTCTCCTGATCTCTCTCCCTCCCTCCTCTCTAGGGTGTCCACCTGCCTCTCTGCCATCTCCTCCTGGATGTCCTCTCAATTCCTCAAACTTAACCTCGCCAAAACTGAACTCATAGTCTTCCCTCCCCCTCGCCCCCTTCTGACCTCTCTATCACTGTCGACAACACCTCTATCTCCCCTGTCCCCCAACTTCACTGCCTCTGGGTCATCCTCGACTCCTCTCTCCCCTTTGGCCCCCACATTCTTTCTTGCTAAATCCTGCCGCTTCCAGCTGCGTAACATCGCACGCATCCGGCCCTTCCTTTCCCAAGATGCCACTAAATGTCTTATTCACTCTCTGATCATCTCCCGCATAGACTACTGTAACCTCCTCCTTACTAGCCTCCCCCACTCTCACCTCGCTCCCCTTCGATCTGTACTTAACGCTGCCGCTAGGCTCATCTTCCTTTCTCGCCGCTCCTCTTCTGTCTCCCCCCTCTACCAATCCCTTCACTGGCTCCCCTTACCCTACAGAATCCTGTTCAAGCTCCTCACTCTTACATACAAGGCCCTCGCCAACTCCACAGCACCCTACATCTCCTCCCTCCTCTCTATTCATGCTCCATCCCGCCCTCTCTGATCGGCCAATGACCGTCGCCTCTCTTCCCCCCCCCCCCCCCTGATCACTTCCTCCCACGCGCGTATCCAAGACTTCTCCCGCGCTGCCCCCCTCCACTGGAACCAGCTCCCCCGCTCCATCAGAACTTCCCCTAATCTGTCCAGTTTCAAAAGGTGTCTAAAAACCCACCTTTTTCTTAAAGCTTTCCAGTCTCCCACTTAACTTCCTACCTTTTCTTCTGACTCTTCCCCCTCATTCCCCTTCCGCTATCCTTATCCTCCGTTCCTCCTTCTCTCCCCTGTGTCTCTCTGTCAGTCTTCCCCTCCCCTTAGATTGTACGCTCCTTCTAGCAGGGTCTTCTTTCCTCCTGTCTTCACCACTTTTAACTCTGCTCGCCTGCTACCTAGCCTTACTCCTTGAGGACCCTCTTCCCCCATCCCCTCTCGCTTCCTCCTCTTTCCCTGGGGGTCTCCCTCTCATCCGTGCCCTCCCTCCTTGGTGCCGTTGTTGGCTGACCTTCCCCTACCCCTCTAGCTGTGCCTTGAGTTACTGTGATTATTGGTTACTGTTCTGTGCCGTCTCTCCTCGTATTGTTATTTCGTTTGTCCCTGTATGGCGCCGCGGACACCTAGTGGCACCTTATAAATAAAAGTTAATAAAATTATTAAATACCCTAAATCACATCATTGACCACATAAAAAAGTGTCAAACTCGAATAAGGGGTGGAGACATCAGCTATTTATATAGCGCCACTAATTCTGCAGCAGCATACAGAGAACCCACCACACATCAGTCCCTGCCGCACTGGAGCTTACAGTCTAAAATTCCCCAACATACACACAGAGACACTTAATTGGCTGTTATTAAACTGACCCTAGTATGTTTTTGGAGTGTGGGAGGAAGTCGGAGCACCCGTATGAAACCCACACAAACATAGGGATAACAATACAAACTCCACACAGATAATGCCATGGTCGTGAATCAAACTCATGACACCAGTGCTTTGAAGATGTTTAGTTCCCTTTGCACAGTGGTGTGTGTGGTCGGATTAACAGCAAAACTAGAAACAGCAAGTTTGCAAATTGTTGAAGACACATTGTATTTGCATGTCTCAATATACGAACAGGGGACTTACAAAAACACGATAATGAAACATTTTGCTACATATTAAATCCACTATGTTGAACACGATGGTCTCTTAAGTGTTGGTCTGACAACAATGAATGTGTGGATAATCTATTTACTTGCTTAGCTGCATAATGTTAGCATTTTATTGTTATAGTGCCACAAGATCTCTTTGAAAGTGTCATTTAAAAATTATGTAAATACAGCAGTACTTCCACTAAATATGATACCATTGGGTTGCATAAGCAGCATAATAAAAGTGTACTTTACACAAAAATTGCATAGACATTACTCTACACAAGGCAGGCACATTTGGAACATAACTGAATATATGAAATAGATTTGTCCCTTCTGACTGGGACATGAACTGCAATAGATAGTTCTAAAAAGTATAGCAACTCATCCACTATTAGTGGGAGAAACAAGATACAGCTTATCTGGGTGATCTCATTTTGTCACATTAAGTAATATTCACACACATATAACCGAGGAGCTATCAGAAATTGAGATATTTGACAAAAAGTTTAAATTGAAGGATATTTTTCTCATATGGAGAACAGCCGTTCAACATTTTCCACACACAGTCACTTCTATATTTCCACTTCAACTACCAAATCTGTTACTACTGATGTATTGGTGAGCTCTTTCTGGTCATGAAGGGGCAAAAACCATTTAGTCTTCAGATCATTATGCCTCAACAACATGGCAGCAATGTCATATGATCGGTGACATCTTACCTGACCCTATAAAATCACTGAATCAAGTGGGAGGTAAGTTTTCTGAACACTTAGGAACAATAGGAGTTGAATTTGTCTCATCAATAGGCTTTAGGCAGAATATATAAAACCTGCAATTATTACTATTATAACTTTCTCAGTATTGGCCACCCTTAGTTTAGTCTGAATAAGAAGGGATTATGTATTTATACTACATCAGACAGTTAAACTGGTTACTTTTTTTGTACTATTACACAAAATAGGGACAACCACCATGAGATGGTAGATGAAAGTTTCAACAGAAAATAAAAGCAAATAGCTGTTATTTGATTAACAGCCCAGTTTCAACAATTATTCCAAAAGTACCTTCTCTAGATTCAACCTCAGCAGTAAGTAAAGCAGGGATATTATTGGAACCACTATTAAAACTTCAGTATTCGTAAGAGATTACCCAACTGCTTGTGTGGCTCAGTGTTCCAGGGCAGGGCTATCGCTGTTTGTTGTCCTATACTGTTTATGCACATTTCATTGCAGAGGTCCTATTTTGGTATACTTCTTTCTAATCTACTTTATGACGTGCTCTATATCACATACATAATCTCTTTTTTCATATTGTCCCGTTTGTCACAGAACAATGCTGATTTGCTGTGGGTAAACAGAGTAGCCTAATTAGCAAGGATGAGCGGGCTCGGATTCCGCTAATCCGAGCCCACCCGAACAGTGCGGATCCGACGGGATCCAAGCAATGTTCGGGAACTTCCGCCCAGCAAAAAGATCCGAAACGAGGTTATGACATCCAAGTCTCGCGTCGGATCTCGCGAGACTCGGATGTCATAAATTCTCAGCTTGCGGCCGCCATCTTCATTTCGCCTGACATCAGGGAAGAGGGAGGTTGTAGGGTAGTGGTACTCCTGCGTGATCAGTCCAGTGGTGCTTTATGCTTGTGTCCAGTGTTCTGCCCTTGCTGAGTCCAGTGGTGCTTTGGCCAGTGTCTGTCCTGCTGAGTCCAGTGGTGCTTTGGCCAGTGTCTGTCCTGCTGAGTCCAGTGGTGCTTTAGTCCTGTGTTTTGTTGTGCTAAGTCCATAGTAATTTTATAATTATTAAAAACTCCAAAATAAAAAAAAAAATATTAAAAAATAATTTAAAAAAAGTATAAAAAAATTCTAGAGCAATATATTATTGCAGTCCTGAAATATTAGTACTGCAATACCTACATTCACTAGTTCTGCAGTCCCAAAAAATAGGAACTGCAATCTATATTACTACGTTCACTGTTTCTGCAGTCCCAAAGTGTGTTGGGTTTAGGGGTACGCTCTCTTGTGCTGCATATAATGGAGTACAAAAATTTGGAGGATAAAGTAGGGAAATCTCAAGACCCACTTCCTCCTAACACCATAAATTTGGTGGTGCAGCATTACCTGAAGAGTGACAGGGGTGTGCAGGAGATGCTTGCGGTGGCACGCAAAATTGCTGGACACTTTCGGCATTCTGCCAGTGCCCAACGCAGACTCGAGCAACATCAAAAAAGGCTGAACCTGCCCTGCCATCACCTCAAACAAGAGGTTGTGACGCGCTGGAACTCCACCCTCTATATGCTGCAGAGGATGGAGGAGCAGCAAAAGGCCATTCAAGCCTACACAGCCACCTACGACATAGGCAAAGGAGTGGGGATAACCCTTAGTCAAGCGCATTGGAGACTGATTTCCGTGTTGTGCAAGGTTCTCCAGCCGTTTGAACTTGCCACACGAGAAGTCAGTTCCGACACTGCCAGCTTGAGTCAGGTGATTCCCCCGATCAGGCTGTTGCAGAAGCAGGTGGAGAAAGTGAGGGAGGAGCCGGTAAACCATTGCGATTCCACCAAGCATGTAGTTCTTGTGGATGAAGCCCTTCGTACGCTTTGCCAGGATCCGAGGGTGGTCAGTCTTTTAAAGTCAGAGGAATACATTCAGTGCTGGATCCTCGGTTTAAAGCGTATGTTGTGTCTCTGTTTCCGGCGGACACAAGTCTACAGAGGTGCAAAGACCTGCTGGTCAGGAGATTGTCCTCGCAGCCACAGGTGTTGAAGAAAATGCAGGAGCTGTTGGCATGTCACGGTCCTCTTCAGAGGACAAAGCTCAGTTTTCCTAAAAGACCTGCTGGCGGGGATGCTGAGAACATCTGGTCCGGACTGAAGGACCTGCCAACCATTTCAGACATGTCCTGTCGCTGCATTGGATGCGGTCACAATTGAAAAAAATGGTGGAGGATTACTTTGACATGTCTACTTGGATGGTGTCAGCAGACAGTCCATATTTTTACTGGCAGGAAAAAAAGCCAGTTTGGAAGCCCCTGTACAAACTGGCTATATTTTACCTGAGTTGTCCACCCTCCAGTGTGTACTCGGAAAGAGTTTTTAGTGCAGCGGGGAACCTGGTCAGTGAGCGGCGAAGGAGGTTGCTTCCGCAAAACGTTCAAAAAATGATGTTCATAAAAATGGATTATCAATTCCTCAATCAAGAACAGCACTGGCCTCCAGAGACTACAGAGGGACCTGTGGTTGTGGAGTCCAGCGGGGACGAACTGATAATGTGTGAGGATGAGGAAGTACACACTGAAGGGGGCCAGGAATCAAAGGATGAGGACGAGAACGACATCTTGCCTCAGTAGAGCCAGTTTAGTTTGTACAGGGAGAGATGAATAGCTTTTTTTTGTGTGGGGGCCCAAACAAACCAATCATTTCAGCCACAGTAGTTTGGTAGGCCCTGTCGCTGAAATGATTGGTTTGTTAAAATGTGCATGTCCTATTTCAACAACATAAGGGTGGGTGGGAGGGCCCAAGGACAATTCCATCTTGGAACTCTTTTTTTGGCATTATGTGCTCTTTGGGGCATAGTTTTTCAAACTGCCATCCTGTCTGCCACTGCAGTGCCACTCCTATATAGTCATCCTATGGCAAAGCGGATAACTGCGGCCGTAACAGCTATGTTGGTGTTAGACGTGCATCCGGTGTCCGCCTACTGTGCAGTGGAATTTAGACGGTTGATGGAGGTAGTGTGTCCCCGGTACCAAATCCCGTTGAGATTCCACTTCAATAGGCAGTCCAGTAATATTAGTATCAGATATTAAACTACGTTCACTGTTCCCGCTACATCAAAAAAGCATGAACCTGCCCTGCCATCAACTAAAACAAGAGGTAGTGACGCGCTTGAACTCCACCCTCTATATGCTGCAGAGGATGGAGGAGGAGCAAAAAAGCCATTCAGGCCTACACAGCCAGCTATGATGGGCCACGTGTTTGTGCCGCCGACTTGTGTCGCTTAGCTTAGACATCCAGCTACCTCGGTGCAACCTTTTGGACTAAAAACAATAGTGTGAGGTGTTCACAATAGACTGGAAATTAGTGGCAATGAATGTTATTGAGGTTAATAATAGTGTAGGAGTGGAAAAAAACAGGAAATATGGATTTTAGCACTTTTTATAAAAAAAAAAAAAAAAAAATCAGAACCAAAACCTTTCATGGGGTGTTTTGGCAAAACAAATCAGAACCCAAAACACCAAAAGTGGCCGGTGCACACCCTTACTAATTAGTGTGGTTACGGAACAGCAGATCAGTTGTGCGGCCTATTTTGACCCGATTTAAGACTGGACTGTAGGAAATAAGTATCATTGTCCCACCACAAAGGTAGAGCAGTTTTATTTTCTGTGTGGGGCACACACAAACAACTCCAATCTTCCATTTAGCAGAGACAGAGGACTTCTTGTGTTGCCTGTAGATGTGAGGTACGGTACCATCTAGCACTTTAGTATTTTACACAGATAACAGTAGCTTATTAACATAAAAAAGGTAAATGCAATGTTACAAGATACCATTTTACACTGGAGAGATGTGAATTTATGCTATGTTTAAAAAAAAAACAAAAAAACCCAAAACACTGTAGTATCCAAAGTCAGTTTCCAAACATGATCTCTACAGATTTCATGTGCAGATCTTAAACGATTTTATGAACAGTGTCCACCTCAGATATTCCTCCGCAGTTTGGTAATACTGCTTTTTAAAGAGTAATCATCAAGATTTAACCTCATTATATTGCTGCAGTATTAGAGGAAATAGTTTTCTACATGATTTACATTAAAAGCTGTAGTTTTTTTAGGTCTTCAAACACAGACATCCAACATGATGTTAATAGGTTTCTGAGGAGGTACCAGACATGGGGAGCTGGACAACAAAATATGCGATGGTGTATAGAATATATGCAAGTAAAGCAAAACAAATCTGCCAAAATTCTGGTGCAACCAACGGGTTATGACTATGTGGTCTGGGTAGTTATAGACCATATTCCTAACAAAGCTTATAAAGTCAGTCATTCTACCAAGTGACCTTGATTTAGAAGATTAGCTGTTTTACTAAAAATTAAAAATACTAGTTCAAGTGGTGGCTGTTGTCGCTTAATAAAATAATTTGCATAGTTTCCCAGTATTAAAATAAATTAAAAAAAGAGTAAGCAACCAAGTACCTGGCCCAGTTTGTTTTATTTGTCTATGCACCGTTTAGCAAAGCTTCTAATCCATGAACACAGTACTTTATAATAAATCCAGATTAAGTGTTTAGCAAGAAGTCACATAAAACTATTATAAAAAGGGACAAAAAACAAGTTTGTATATGCAGCTGTACATGCAGCTTTTCCAGAGACAGCAATGTTGTGACATATAGGTTTTTTTTTGTCCTGCAGATAGTCCCAGTTTTTGCTACTAAACATAGGAAGGCTTTCTCCATCTAAGCCTGCCCACCTTTATCCCTCTTTACCTTCCTTCTCCTGTTACCATACTTTACCACCCCCTCACTCTCTCTCTGCTCCTTCCTACTCTTGCTCACATATTCCCATAGAGTTCTTGTTCCCTCACCTGCTCTTCCTTCCGTGTCTTTTGTCAGCCCCCTCTACCCTCATGTCCTCTTCCTCCTGTTTACCTTTTCCCCTCTCTTTTCTCCTCTTCACCACTCAACTCCTGTCACTGTCTCTCCACTTCTACCTTGCCTACACATCTCCATCTTTGTCCTGACCCTGTTACTATCACCCACACTTGTGGGCACAGGTTCAACCTCCTACGCTCTCCCCTCCATCTCCGCTCTGTGCACTAGTAGTCACTTTCACCTTTGCCTGTGCACCTGATCTGTTTAGTTTTAAGTTTCTCTGCTTCTGCACATTATTTGTACTTACTTTCTGTACTTACTGCACCATCTTTGTTCTGCTTCTACATCTCGCATTGCTACACTGTACTGTTACCCTGTACTGCTGTCCCTTACGCTATATAAGGCGCTGCGGATCCTTTGTGGAGGATTAATTATTATTGTACTAATAAATTATTCTCAGGGGCAATTGTGAGTACCAAACAATTGTTTTAGTGCATTTTGCATACAAAAGCAATTAGCGTGAGATGTAAAATGTCAATGTGGAGACCCTTTATATTCAAGAGAATGGGAGTCTTTCCTAAAATGCATTATTTCTTTACAATTAAATGCACACTAAATAAAAAAATTTTTTTATATATAATATATATATATATATATATATATATATATATATACACACATATACACACACACACATATACACACACACACACATATATATATATATACATATACACACACACACTAATATGCTACATTAGAAAATCTACAATGCTTTCTTTCTAGTGTTTGAGACATCTTACATGCCAACTAGTACTGTTGTGTATAGGTAAATATGGGATTAAAACAACGCAAGACATGGCATACCACCGTATACCAGCCCACTTTGAAAATAGATACTAGCATACACATACAGCCACAAAACCAATCCCTTTTAACAAAGTGGTCATGTCATTTCTCCAGAGATATATACTAGGAAGCACCTGCAGAAGCCATGAAATCAGAACTTACTCTGTTATCTCCTCCGTCACAGTGTGTTCCACCTGCAGCCGAGAGTTGACTTCTATGAAGTAATGTTTGCCATGTTTATCCACAAGGAACTCCACTGTACCTGCATTTTCATAGCTGACCTGCAGACAAACAAGATAAAAGATTGAGAGAGTTACGTGTGTGTCCATAGGATCCTTGAACTACTTTCTTTGTTAGCAAAGAAAAAAAACTTCAAAGTAGATGGGGAGAGCATTTTTAAGAAGTAAATAAACACATACAGTCAATTAAAGGCACATCATTTACTTTTCAAATACTATTCTATACATACACAATTTTAATTGAGGTCATTCAGACAGGCTAAAATTATAGTAGATATATACCAATTGCTCATTTGCCACAACAATGACATGTAAAGATGCCTGAGTTTTAGCACAGTGGTATGCTTCATGAAGATTTTAACCTGTGCATATGTACATCAAGTTTAACTATCTGGTAAAGAATAAGGGACTAATCTAAGCCATTAAAACTGATCTAGACAACAGTAAATCCCATCCTTATAGAATTAAGGCTATAGCATGGAATTAAAATGGGATACAATAAGCCAGAGAGAAGGGACACTAGGGAGATCTTACCGGCACATTGGTACCTAGATAAACAATTTGACAAAGTAAATATGTGGCACCTAACTTTAAAATAAGTTCTGAATAACCATAAATAGGCTCAATGCGCTTATTCCTGTTGATCTATTTCTTCCACCGAGAAACTATCTATGACTTGTGTTGTTGGCAGAGTTTAGCCATCTAGATACAAAAACGAAAAGGTCATGTGACTGCACTGGCGAGACCTGGCAGTATGCCCAGACTAATTCAACTACAATGTAGCGAAAGTTTAATATTTAGTTTGGCAGAGTCACCAAAGTAACTGTATTAAATCAGCAATGTCGAATTAATAGCAGCATTAAAATACTGTAGAACTTGTGTAAATGTGATATACCCAATAATGAAGTGAAATATAGTCCATACTTGCATCATATCAATGATATGCTTGAGGAAAGAGCATCACTAACATTACTCTAATTATAAGATTTAGAATTTTGCAGAAAATTAACCCCTTTGCCGCTGAGCCTACTCTGGCACATTCCAGCATTAATGTCTATTTGTTTACCCAGACAAATTATAGCTTAGTATTTTCTGAAAATTCAATTTTTCAGAAAAAAAAATAAAAATTTTGCTTATACCGCCTGTCACTGCAAACTATAAAACTATATCTACCTATAACAGCCTGAAAAGTGTTTTGGTTTTTTGTTGAGATTTCAAAAAAGTGAATTTAAAACAAGTGTGCATATTTTTTGTCTCAAACACCATCAAGAAATACTTTGTAGAACTTGTTTTGGTATTTTTTGCTCATTTGTACCAACAAGACAAACAACCGAATTAAATGTGTACCCCTGGGTTTATTGAAGGATGAGGGAGATTTGAGCATCATAACCCCCCCACCCCTACTCCAGACTGGGCTAATTAATGTTTTCTGTAATCTAGGTGGTTACAGTCTGGTGATCACATGATCAAACTAACTCTGGGGCCCAAATCATTTGAAAGAGGAGACTCCCTCGTCCTTAGCACTGAATGGTTTGAAGTGCCATACTTAACTCTAAAATGCTTTGTGATTTATTACAATGAGAGAAACATGGCTATTGTTTACGAACCATTTATATAGTGCCTATATATTAAACAGTGCTATACAGAGAATATCTAATCACTCAGACCAGTCCTTGCCCATTGGAGCTCATCTAACATCTATGTTCATTACTACACGCTAAAAGATGAATTCTGCCATTTATGTTAATTAAAATTTAGATTCAATTTATATCTCTATCTTCCAGTATGTGACCAATTTAACGAACATCTAGTCATTTGCATACATTTACAAGAAATTGATACCTGCAAGAACTGGTACAGCGATCATTAAATGCTAGATGGAGAAAACGCCACAAGCTGCAATAATGATCCATCGGCGTTCGTTATATTAGCCTTGGCTATAGTATCTGGGGTTTTCATAGGTCAGTTAATTACTATATTGATAAGTCTTCACAGGTCTTTTTCCAGTTCTTAAAGCACGTAAAGTATAAGTGGCCAGGGAATATCAAATTTCCATTCCGCACTTGTTTTTCTACCAATGACAAAATGCATTGCCTGGCTGATATAATGATAAAATCCATGAGATCAGGTGGAAGAAAGCAGCATATGGCAAGTCAAATTGAGCTAGTAGTACTGCAGAAGAGACGTTAAAACTATCTGACGGCAGCTGTTGTCTTATTTGTCACTTGAAAAAGGACAAAGTTAAGAGATAAAGCAAAAAGACCTGACCTCATTAATGTGTATTACACTGTGCGCAACTGGCTGGGTGCAGCTTCAGACAACTGTCATCTTAAATATTAATCTACTGCAGAGGCTTAACCTACAAACTCAGATTGAAAAGAACAGACATGATAGAGTGCAACAATTAGAGCTCCACATCAAGAAAAGCTCTTTCCACAAGGTTTACTTAAAACCAAAAAACACACTACTCTATGTAACCGTAAAATACATAAACAAGTTGCAAAGCAGAATGTATATTTCACCTAACTGAACTAAATATATATCCAATCTTCTGAAACAGCATACCACTATTCATAATTCTTTTGTTTTAAATCCACAGCTGAAGTACTTACAATTGCAGTATTAACAAGAACATAACACTTTATTTTCACTAGACTTTCAGTAAAATAAATGGACATAAGTCATTTCGAACACAACCTCCATTTTCTGCATACTTACTGATACAATATGCCATAAGCAGCTATAGACTGCAATGGAACAGTGCCCAGGATGCTCAGTAGTAATAGTACACCCACTTATAGTGCAAGCCGCTAATCAGGTATGGAACTACTTATATTACCCAGCAAGCAGCTGTGTGTGGTTCTCAACTTAACTACTGTGCATTCAAATCCAAAATATGTCCTTTAAAAGCTGAACCACTGCAGGCTGCCTTCAAAAATCATAAAAACAGACCCCCACAGCTTTGCAGGAAGGATGTCCTTCATCTTAAAACGAGTGCAACATGTGTTGCTACACAAAATAAACACAATGGTGAAAGAAAGCAGACATGCTCCTGATAAACAAAGGCCTATCGTTGGAATAAACCAGACAATATGCCAAAACAGTTCTGATCAGTCAAAGCATGGACGACCACAAAACTTCTTAAGGTGCCCTGTGGTAGCAGCAGATCCTTTGAGTTCTGTAAGTTGGCAGGCGGGGCCTTTGTGGCTCGGACTTGTTTTTACAGCACATGCCACAAATGCTTGATCAGATTGAGATCTGGGGGAATTGAGACTTAAGTCAACATCTTGAACTCATGATCCCCACACCATTCCTGAACAATTTTTGCAGTCTGACAGGACATATTATCCTGCTGAAAGAGCCCACCGCAATCACAGAATACTGTTGCCATGAAGGGGTGTACTTGGGCTTGGACAATGTTTAGGTAGGTGAGACGTGTCAAAGTAACATCCACATGAATGTCAGGACACAAGGTTTCCCAGGAGAGCATTGCCCAGAGCATCACACTGCCTTATTTCTATAGTGCATCCTGGTGCCATGTCTTCACCAGGTAAACGATGTACATATATACATATACACACATTAGATGTGACCACAATTCATAAACACTAGTTCAGGGAACTTAAAAGTTTTTACTTTATTGTTCCACATTCCTTAAACATTTGTAGGTACGCCTACTGTATTTAAAAGGATATCATTACATTGCCTGATGTGCACCCTTCTTCAATGGGTTCACAAACACATAGCAGTGCCCATTATCTTTCAGTGGGTGAAGCTCCTTTTGTTTATTCATTCAACTGAACATTTTAACAAAACTTTAATTACGGTCATGTCCAAAGTGAGACTCTGTATGCCAGGCATTCTACCTTCTTAGAAATCTAGGGAAACAATGCTCAGCTTTATCAATTGCTTAAGATTGCAAACTGAACACCAAATGTCCTGAAAAAGCAGTGATCATGCTGTGGCTACTAACTTATTCTGGAATGGAGGAAGATGCACAGTGGTAGGCCATACTTAGGAAAGAAGTCTAAGACAATGTTATAATTTCAAGCGAGTTGAGGGATTTTCTCATACTACATAAGAGGAGTACACACAATGGCTTCTTAATACAGGCACAAGAGACTGAAAAAAAAGTTAGGAAAAAACAAAACAAAAATCCTGCACACATGAGAAAGCCATTTTAATCCATTCCATACCAAATAAGTTTGATGCACAGGCAATAGGGACCCTAGTAGATTTTGAGAATGGCACATAGAGTTGGATCATTTTACCTCCATAAACAAATTAAACTATTTAATACCATGCAAATTATCAAGTGGTATGATGCGCAAATATGCAATACTGATACAAGACTAAAGTTATACTACTGTATACATGTGCTAGGGTATTTGGGGAAAAAAGACAAAAACTGACATTATTCTAGAATGCAAGTTGGAAAGCCAGACTAAAATAGGGAGATTTCAGTTCTGTTTCTCACTAATGGACCTTCCCCAGGTTTTTACACATGTCTGCATAGGGCAGTAACCATAAAAAGTGGTTCAGGTAACTTGAAGTTTTACATTGATCTCAGTAGCAGACAAATACACAAATGGCAAACATTTTTTCAGGTCTAAAAATATACTCCTGACAAGAGTACAGCCAAAAAGGCCCTGGTTTCTTTATATGCAGCTAAGCACTTCTACACTGTGTAGTAGCCTTAATTATCAACCTAGCAAGAATTATTTCTTGTGAGATCTATAGAAATTAGTGAAATTACAAAGACAGGGTTTAGTGCGTTGTGCATTAAATTCTTTCTGTAGACTGGGGTATAGGTCTACTGCTAAAGAAATCCTCCTGCAAGTGCACACTGCCAGATTATAGGCCAGCATAGAGCCATTTAGGAGATATTGTACATGTATGATTTTATGCTATAAAAATGGTACTGTGGGTCAAATATCTACCATCTATGGGAACACAACTCTCTCATAGGCCCTCATAGCAGAGTTAAGTAGTACCGATAAGAGTTTTCTGTTGATTTTACAGACCACTATGGAAGAATATGGTTCCTAAACTAAACCAGATCACCATTGAAAATAAACAGGTTAGATGGTTGGGATTAGAAACTTTGTCAGCTTGATGCAGAAATACTTGGATATGGGCATTGACTTTGGCCTTTTATTGAACTTCATAACTAATGTGATCATACCTATCTGAAAACTTAGTATCTCACATTTGTACTCCTGTTTCTGAACATGCAATTTAAAAAAAAGCTCTCAGTTTAAGATCCAATTTCATTTGAGGTTTGGTTTGCCGAGATCACTGTCCACAATTTCTGATAATTTGTTACTAAAATCTATAATAAGTTGGGAATTTCCATCCCTTAGACAAATATTTGAGTATTGGGGTTGCTAGACAATCTTTATCCCATTCAGGGTGCAGGAGTTAGGACATCACCGCATTGAATGTCAGACTGTTGGATACTCCCGGATGATCAGCTGACGATCATATGACCAAGTTCCAAGTGATGAGACTCGCATATATAAGGAAGTGCTGTTGAGTCTCTATTATATTTGCCTCTGATGAAGCGGCGATACGCCGGGAAATGCGTCAGGACTGTTATCTGAGACCACTTACTGGGTACTGGCCAGTTTACAACCCCGGGGTTGACTTATACTACTGTCGATATTGCTCACTATGGATTGCCATTTTTATCGGATTGAAGACATGTGGCTGTAACTACTCATGGTGGATAAAGTCCACGTGCTTATGGAGCAAAGCGAAGTACCTGTTTGAACTTTTTGGTGCCAAATTGCACCTATCGGTGCTTGTTATCTGGACACTGTTACAGGGAACATAACCATTTGCCACAGATTGAGTCACAAAAGGATATAATCTTCGGCATAGGTGCCATTCCGTTATCGGTTTCTACAACAGCAGTATATTTTTTTCCACATATATTTTTTTCTGGCCTTGAATCCGGGTATACCTTTGGACTAATTGAAGTCAGCTTACTTACAGCTGTATATTAGCTAATTACTGCCAATATCAGTTTATTAGCTTTATATCTTATCCTGTTAACATGTTGAACGAGTATATATGCTCATAATAAATGTGTTTATTTTTATTCATATTTTATGCTTGTGGCTTTGCGCTTTTCCTATTTGTATGTATCTATTGCCTTTTGACAGAATCAGACTGTCTTTGAAGAGCTGCAGTACAAGCATATTAAGGGTATATTGCAGCGCCCTACATGGTTTCTCTGTTTCTATTTATCCCATTCAGCCTGTATGCAAGAAGAGACATAGATCTATATCTGCTATTAAAACTCTTGTATACAAATATATTGTCACTTTCACCACAAATAACCCTTGATGATCAAAGTAGGAAAGGCACAGGCAGTAAAACCTAATCAACCAAAAATAAAGAAAAATATAAAAATCATTAAAGTGGAGATAGTTCATGTGAATTAAAAGTAAATATATCAGGCATTGGAATAAGTTTTTCATATACTTGAGTCTGATACCAAGTTTGTGTTCTTTATTGTTAATTTGTCATACAGAAAACAAACATGTACATTACCATATATTGTATTAGATCCTTATTTAAAACAATGTGTGTATGACAAAAATAAACAAAAATATTATCTATTAGAATCAGGGGGCAAATTAGGATAAGAGGTAGGGTGAGTCGTTTGAATAGAGACATATCATTGAAAAGAGACTATGGTCTGGAGCAACAGGTTGAGAAAAGAAATATATTAAAATTTAACTTTTTATTGCGAGGGCGATGTAGGATTATAATGGGTAGTGGGGCTCAGATGAGAGCAACAATAAGCATCAAATTTCTTTAAACTATAGCCAGCTTACCCATGTAGCTGTAAATTATGTGAACTTGTCATGAGCTGAGGACTTCAAGTCCTCCATGTCCATATAAAAGGCTATTCTACTAAACCACTCCGATAAGGAGGTGGAGGTCTGTCAGATTTCCAGTGCACCGATTTACAGCTTTAATTGCATTATTTAAATGCTGCAGCAATGATTTCTTCTAAACGGAAATGGGAATTGTGGAATGTAGAAGCAGCCCCTTGTGGGATTTCAGTACAGAGAATTTGTGTAGAGACCTGAAAAGACCTTGTGCCAAAGATGCTACACGATATCTTTTTCAGCCCTAAAACTGAGTTGGGCACCTCCTTTTGTACTCTGCCTGTGTAAGAGAAGATATTTGAGATGAGGTCTCTTTCGACCCCATATAGTCTGACCGCTTTCTGAAGATCAATTAAGAATTGAGCTGGGATCTAGATAGATATTCGTTGACGTAAAGCCCCCCGGAAAGGATATTCATCTTGTCGAAGTCAAATAATTGGATGAAGTCATTCTAAATTAATGTTTTCCTATGCGATAAGATTTGTACGCAATGGCGTACTATTGCTAGTTACGCAATCGCATAGGAAAACACTTATTCACATTTGTAAATAATTTCCAACTCACATTCTTTTATTAAGACAAAAGATTACATAAAGGTAACCCTATATTAAAGATATTTATGGTTCAGGTCATATGAAAGGTGTTGTTTGGTCTTCTATTAATCCACATTTCACCAGCAGGAATCAGGTACAGTCAGAGAAGCGATTGCATATTGCAATAGCTAGTTATTAATATAAGATTAATTCTCAAGAGGTACTCTGTTAATGGGTTTAAACCAGATTTTTAGCAGTTCCGAGACAAGGCAATTAAACAGCTGTTGGGAGTTCGTTGCCTCCATCTTTGGAGAAATATTGTTTGAACTGACCTATGGCCTGCATTGTACTCGATCATCATAAAACCTGAACCAATGAAGAACTTGGTGTACATTGTGGCATCACGATTTTTGTGAACTCGAACCACATAAAAAGCCACTGGACAGTATCTCACCACACAGACTTCAGTATGAAATGACTTACTAGATCCAGTATGCAAGCATAATGTGTTGCTTATACTTTCTTGCAATTTGTTATACCATGATAGATTTTACTATTACATCTGTTTATGCATTGGAACCACATTAACTCGCTTTAGACGACAAACTCGCTTTATTGGCGACGACAAACGGACATTACAATCTTTACGATGTTGATCTCTCTCAGCCAGGACAATTTTTTGGTCTTACCAGCTCTTAATTTTCAATTTAATCTTAGTGTGTGTGTGTGTGTGTATGTGTATGTGTATGTGTATGTATGTGTGTTGATAGGGGGGGCGGGTTGTAAAGTTAAATTTACATTGGTTGGATGGACTTTTGCTTAGGGTGATCCTAGATATTTTCTACAAGTTGGGTGCTAGGAAAATTGAAGGGATTGTTTCAACCTCTTTGTTGTGGAATCAGGGACCATAATGTATATGATAACAGATCTGGAATAGTTTATTTTGAAATTTGATAATTCACCACATTTAATTCCATCATTAGGTTTGGGAGAGAAATAACTGGTTTCCATACTAGTACCCAACTGTGCCATTGATGTCTGGGTTCCTTCATATGGCTCTAGCCATTGCCTCCATACATGAAAAAAAAAAAAAAAAAAACACAAACCCCGTCTTGTACCATTCATAATAGTAAGAGTCAGACAAGCGGTCATTTATCCTTACCCTTGCTGACGAAATTTTGCATAGAGCTATTTTATTAAGTATGGTTGGGCCCAGTCCCAAGTGCTCTAAATGTCATTCCAGCATCAGTGGAGATTAGCAAAGCCAGAGCGTCTGTTACGGTGATATGGTGTATGAGGTCTAATTTTACATGTACAATCTCGCGCTTCTCTACTAGTGACAAATCCCACTTGGTCTTTGTGGCGAATGTCCGGTAGTATAACTGATACAGTTTGCAAATCAGTTTAGCAAAGCACATTTTATCGATATTCAGCAGGTAGATTGTTCGGTAGATTGAGCACTGGGAGGGATCTTTGCTCACTTTCATTATAACCTTAATGTAGGCCTAAAGGGATTGCGCAGAAGACTGAGGTGTTTGATATGTCATTGATAGACTGCGGAACAAGGGGAGCTAGGTTGTCTTTAAAGGTCCTGTAATATGTAATAGAGAATCAGTCAGGACCTTCCCTTTTACCATTTAGTGTGGAGAATATGGCTAGATCTAATCTGTGGACAGTAAAGTTTTTTTTCAAATGCAAGAGTGGTCTTCTAGCAATAGATAGGGAATTCAATTAGTGTGAGGTAGTCCAATATGCATTTTCAATCAGTAGTTTCACTTTCTGGTTGTAAACATGGACAAGAATATATAGTTTTGAATAATATGCATGGAAGGCACTGGCTATCTTTTGGTGGGTTGTGCCATGTTCATCCTTCGAGTGCAAGTCATGGCTCGTTGGGCTCTGAATGTTCTAGCCAGAAATCTCCCAGGCTTATTTACCCATTGGTAATATCTACTCAGACATCTCCTACATGACAATTTGATGTTGTCATTTAGCAATTTCTTCAGGGCAGCTCTAGCTTCAGTTAAGTCAATGTGAGTTTGTTGAGAGAAATTCTTTGACATGTATCGAGAAAAGAGCCCAGCTGCATGCACCCTCCTTGTTATGACACTTCTACGACTCCCAATAGTTTTGGAAGTGGCACCGTTAAGAGGTATGTACCTCTCAATGGCATCAGCGATTTGAGATCTGCAAAAGAAGTCTTGTAGGAGGTCTCCATTGAGCAAACTTTTTTTTTTTTTTTTTTTTTTTTGGGGGGGGGGGGGGGGGGGGGGGTAGTATTGTGTAGCCATCTAACCAATATGCGTGCTCTTCAGTTTAGATAGGCATCTATGGCTTCTGAAGAAATATAGTCTATTCTTGCGTATGTGCTGTGAACATGTGAGTAGAGCGGCGGTTCCCAAAGTGTGCGCCGCGGCTCCCAGGGGTGCCGCGGGCCAGCCATAGAAAAAAGAAAGAATACAGAAACTAACCAATCCGCGCTGCGCCGGTACCCAGCATCCATCTCTCTCCCGCAGCTGTCACTGAATATTGACGTCAGTGACAGCTACGGGGAAGAGGAGGCTGCTGGGTCCCGACGCCACACGGATTGGTAAGTTTGTGTTTTCTTTTTTCTATGGCTGGCGCGGGGCAGAGTGGGGGGGGGGAGCCAGCGTGACTGGGGGCGGCAGAGTGGGGGGGGGGAGCCAGCGTGACTGGGGGCGGCAGAGTGGGGGGGGGGGGAGCCAGCGTGACTGGGGGCGGCAGAGTGGGGGGGGGGAGCCAGCGTGACTGGGGGCGGCAGAGTGGGGGGGGGGAGCCAGCGTGACTGGGGGCGGCAGAGTGGGGGGGGGGGAGCCAGCGTGACTGGGGGCGGCAGAGTGGGGGGGGGAGCCAGCGTGACTGGGGGCGGCAGAGTGGGGGGGGGAGCCAGCGTGACTGGGGGCGGCAGAGTGGGGGGGGGAGCCAGCGTGACTGGGGGCGGCAGAGTGGGGGGGGGAGCCAGCGTGACTGGGGGCGGCAGAGTGGGGGGGGGAGCCAGCGTGACTGGGGGCGGCAGAGTGGGGGGGGGAGCCAGCGTGACTGGGGGCGGCAGAGTGGGGGGGGGGGCCAGCGTGACTGGGGGCGGCAGAGTGGGGGGGGGGCCAGCGTGACTGGGGGCGGCAGAGTGGGGGGGGCCAGCGTGACTGGGGGCGGCAGAGTGGGGGGGGGGCCAGCGTGACTGGGGGCGGCAGAGTGGGGGGGGCCAGCGTGACTGGGGGCGGCAGAGTGGGGGGGGGGGCCAGCGTGACTGGGGGCGGCAGAGTGGGGGGGGGGCCAGCGTGACTGGGGGCGGCAGAGTGGGGGGGGGCCAGCGTGACTGGGGGCAGCAGAGTGGGGGGGGGCCAGCGTGACTGGGGGCAGCAGAGTGGGGGGGGGCCAGCGTGACTGGGGGCGGCAGAGTGGGGGGGGGCCAGCGTGACTGGGGGCGGCAGAGTGGGGGGGGGCCAGCGTGACTGGGGGCGGCAGAGTGGGGGGGGGCCAGCGTGACTGGGGGCGGCAGAGTGGGGGGGGCCAGCGTGACTGGGGGCGGCAGAGTGGGGGGGGCCAGCGTGACTGGGGGCGGCAGAGTGGGGGGGGCCAGCGTGACTGGGGGCGGCAGAGTGGGGGGGGCCAGCGTGACTGGGGGCGGCAGAGTGGGGGGGGCCAGCGTGACTGGGGGCGGCAGAGTGGGGGGGGCCAGCGTGACTGGGGGCGGCAGAGTGGGGGGGGCCAGCGTGACAGAGGGCTGCAGAGGGGGGCCAGCGTGACAGAGGGCTGCAGAGGGGGGCCAGCGTGACAGAGGGCTGCAGAGGGGGGCCAGCGTGACAGAGGGCTGCAGAGGGGGGCCAGCGTGACAGAGGGCTGCAGAGGGGGGCCAGCGTGACAGAGGGCTGCAGAGGGGGGCCAGCGTGACAGAGGGCTGCAGAGGGGGGCCAGCGTGACAGAGGGCTGCAGAGGGGGGCCAGCGTGACAGAGGGCTGCAGAGGGGGGCCAGCGTGACAGAGGGCTGCAGAGGGGGGCCAGCGTGACAGAGGGCTGCAGAGGGGGGCCAGCGTGACAGAGGGCTGCAGAGGGGGGCCAGCGTGACAGAGGGCTGCAGAGGGGGGCCAGCGTGACAGAGGGCTGCAGAGGGGGGCCAGCGTGACAGAGGGCTGCAGAGGGGGGCCAGCGTGACAGAGGGCTGCAGAGGGGGGCCAGCGTGACAGAGGGCTGCAGAGGGGGGCCAGCGTGACAGAGGGCTGCAGAGGGGGGCCAGCGTGACAGAGGGCTGCAGAGGGGGCATTTTTTGCATACAACTTAATAAGTATTTCTGTTCTGACCTAAATACTTATTACAATTTTTTGACCCAACTACTTCTAAAACAGGACTGCTCAGTAATTATTTTGGAGGGGTGCCTTGAAAAAAATTTGGAGACTCCAAGGGTGCCACGAACTGCAAAAGTTTTGGAACCACTGGAGTAGAGTGTGAAATATTTGTTTAATGACAGGTAAACCTTAACTTATTCAGGTCTTGAAAAGTAGTGAAGTAGTGGAAAGTAAAAAAAAAAATATATATATCCTAAAGCATATACAAGTTATTAATCTTTTACAACACTAAAAACACATCAATAAAATTATTCCACATTCTACAAAGCAGCTGCTGTACAGGAAAGTTTTCTTGATGAGCACTTATCAAAAATATGCAAATTCTGCCTTTTTGTAAACGGCTAGCATGCTGCAGACCTGGGCAACAGGAGGAAGCAGTAAGTGAATTATGAAGGCTGCAGTAAGGCACTGGCTAGATGGTACTTTACATGCACACTGTGTGCCTTTCTGTTCACCCCTCAGGTGGATGGCAGACTGCCCAAACAGAAAACATGAAAAACACTAACTACTGCAAAATCTCACTGCTCTGCTGGAATCATAAGAAAAAAAAACCCACCTGATAACTACACAGGGAAAGGAGATAAACACCTTACCAAAACAAGTATTTCCTTTCTAACAGCTGATTTGTCATTTAGCAAGTACATCACTGTGTCTGCTAAAGCCGCAGAAACATTTAATAGTAAAAGAATTATCTATCGTAGATCAATTTGAAAGTCAGATAGGTAAACCAGTTAAAAGTTTCTCAAAGGACTGCTTGGGTTAGCTTGCTCTGAAAGAGCATGGCACCTTTAACTTGCACCCCTATCAAGTCCCAGTTAATAGCCACATCATGTTTCCTGCTGTGTCAGCAAGCGGCTGCATCGCTTGCCTTATCGCTGCACTAAATCGAAGCCCATGTGGCTTTCATATGAGAGAAATCCACTTTGGAGTCAGGTTATTGCTAACTTATGCAGCTAAATCTTCCAGATAAAAACTGCTGTCAGGAAGTGTGACACCTGCAGTAATAAAAACATAAGCCGGCGGGGGTTTTATGTTGTACGCTTGGCACAAGGAATGTAAACACACCGTGACCAAGAGGCAGGAGAATATAACTAAATAGAAAAAAAACATTGTCAAAGGGTCAGTCTCAAATGCGAACAAAATGACCTACTGTCAGCTTTGTTTGAAACCGTTTATGATCAGCTACATTAATCTGCATTGTGTCAGGGAAACAAATTTCAGGCTACTGCAGTTACAATTAAGTCAATAATCACTTGAAGATCACCCTACACAACTATATTAGTTATGGTTTTCCTTTAACATTGTCATACTGGTAGTTCTTGGATGTTTTTTGCACATGTTTTCAGTGTACTTTGAACAGATTTATTGCAGTGAATGCAATTAACACTTCTTATTGATACATTGATCATTGGAAATGGGATTTTTTTTTAATAAAACTGTTCATGTCAAAACAAAAACCTAGCGCAAAAGCTGCATAGTTGAGTAGCTATCCTTACAGATTACTGGGACAGCATTTTCTGCTTCATTAGTACGCATTCTTTGTCACTATGTATATAAATAACTGATGGCAATGCTATACAGCCGTTTGTAAGTTAAAAGTCAGGGATTTAAAAAAAAATAAAAAAATGAATAAGCATGTAGAATACCATGATGTGAGCTAGGAGCACCAAGTTTAAAGCCTTTTTCCCCCCAATTAACATACTGTATGAATATAGGGCATACTTGCCAACTCTCCCGGAATGTCCGGGAGACTCCCGCATTTTGCGAGTCTCCCGGACTCCCGGGTGAGTGTGGCAATCTCCCGAATTCTGCCCACTTCACTAGGAAGTGCCCCACTTCCTAGTGAAGTGAGCAGAATTAGGTCCCAAACGCTTGGCCCCGCCCCCCGCTGTTAAGTGACGCGCTTGCGTCATGACATCACATGGGGAGGGGCCAAACTGCCGCGATTTTGGCCGCCCGCCCTCCTCACGCCCACCTCCACTGGCAGGCTCCCGGAAGAGAGCTGAAGAAAGTTGGTAAGTATGATATAGGGATGTCAACTGGCTATGTAGATAAACAGTCATTTTATATGAAACACACAGATCATGTTTCTGAACTTTTTAAAAATCTTTTATGATGCAGTCATTCATTGTCAGACGAACATTTTAACCCAGGCACTAGCCAACACTGTCACATCAGCAGATTGAAAGATTAAACAAATACCTTTTGAATCAAGTATCCCACAGACTATAGTACACATTTTAATTCTGAACAGACATAAAATTAAAGTAGTATAGGGTGAAACGCAAGAACCACAATCACATACAGTGTATACAACAAACTACTACTATATACTTCAGAGGACATTCAAAAGCTTTTTCACTTTCTTGGATATATTTAAAGATATAAGCAAACCTTATAATTTTCCCCCCAATTTTTTTTCTCTCTAACCTATGCTCTTATTTTCATTGTGAGTCGACAAAAGACAAATAAGCAAACACGTCAGTCTTCTGTCATGGTTACAGATTTTTAGTTACTTGATTGCCAGTAACTAATTGCTAAACATCAACCACCTATAAAAGCTAAAACAGCTCACTCCTGAACTTCCAAGATATAACTTCAAATCTGTAACTTTAGTGCTCACCAACATGTACAATAATTTCTGCAGTAAAAAAAATATTTTTTAAACCCATAGTAAACCAGTAGAACAAGGCCAATTATCACTATATATTTATATAGCACCACAATATTACAGAGCTGTATGGAGAATATTTCATTATATGCATCATTCACTTCTCCATTGGATAAAGTCTGTGTCTGGTAAAAGTGCTTCACCATATTAAACATACATATGCTGTGCTTAATATTGTGAAAGTTCTAACAATTATAGCTATAATGATAGATATTATATTAAGTATGTGACAGAATTCATATGCTAATAATTGGCTTACCAATTAAGATGTATTAATAAAATAATTAAATTAAAAAAAAAAACAAAAAAAAACATTACGTTGAATAGCAAATACAGGAGGAAAGTAATTCTAGGAAGTAAATAATCAATATGTCAGATACTGCAACTCAGACCACCTGTACATATGAGGAAAAAAAAGTCCCATTAGGAACTGTAGAGTCCCACAACTGAAAAGGTTAATATATGCAGCGAGTTACGCTCGATCAAACCACAGAAGATAACAGGATTTGCCGTTGTTTCACAGCAAGGCAAATATTGCGGGTAAGCACCTCCTATATATCATTACTGTCATTTGACTTAACAGTGTGCAGCTCTGAGTGGCCAGCTCACCTGTTAATCAGATACACACTACCACACAAAGATGAAAAACTAGTCTATAAGATAATTAAATGGAGTAGGGAAGCTCTGTGCCGATGGCGGTTCAAACACATGGAGTATGATCCTTTTAATGTTCCTCTGTATCTTTGGAAGTTGCATTGTATATACTAAACAAATACACACCAACAATTACATTTTGTAAGCAGCCAATATATCTGTACATTTCTAGACTGTGGAAGGAAACCCATGCAAACACAGGAAGAATTAACTCCACACATATAGGACCTAGGTTGTTGCCATGACCTTCAGGCTCCAGTCATGTTCCAAACCCTAGAACTTCTCTCCTCCACCCCAGAGAACAATGCTGTTGAGTTTCTGGATTGGTTGCCAGCTATTGGTGTAGCAGAATGCAGACTTTCCCCAAAAAAAGACACGCTACATGGAATCTTACTGGAGCCTCCAGATTTATGTGTCTATCCCTCGCTCAGACCTTCAACTAATCTGGACCAGCTCCTCCCCCTTGGAGGTTCCTTATCATGCCCCTTGCCATTGCTCTCATCCGGTTCAGCCTTTACCCACAAGCTGCGTGGCAAGGAGCCCAGCCAGCAGCTCCACATCTGCAATCTGTCCCTCCTCAGGAATGGCTGATGGCAAACCCTTGCAGGTGTGGAGCTACTATTGCACAGCAATAGAGACCTGCTGCATGTTCAGCAGGCCACAGCCAGTCTTTGTGACCCCAGTGATGGAGGTCTGTATCTTACTACCTGCAGTGGAAGGTCCTGGCTCTTCAGCTCTATCTTGCTGCCGGCTTTCTCCTGCAGTACTGGGGTAGCTCCTGCATTGCTGCCTCCTTAGACCTTAGGCTTGTTCCTGGACTCCGACTGCAGACACTTGTCACCATCCTGGAGTCAATGCAGAGACCAGTCCTCCACATGTCCTCTGCTGTAGACCTCTCCCTAGGTTATGCATCTGGCTTCCTTCAGGTATTCTTACAGGGGCACTTCATCACGCCTTACTTACCCTCCAGAAATCACCAGTTTATCAGCTCTCCACCAACTCCAGACCTCTACACCACCTAGATAACCTACTTTACCAAATTTCACCAGGTCAGTTATATCTGTAGCTGTACCCATTGTTGCATAACATGTCTCTTTAACAGTTATCCATCTGCTTTCCATGTTCCCCCACACTTCATCATCCTCTCATATTCTACTTTACCTGCTCCCCCTTCCTCATCCTGCCTACATAATATTCTTACCCTTCTTAAACCTACCATATCACCACTTCAACTCACCCACCTACTAGTTTGACTGTTCAGCCTCCAGCCACTCAACTACCTGCTTTGACTATTAAGCTTAATGAACCCATTGCTCCTATCATCTCACTATCTCCTAGTCTTATTGCCCTTTTAAGTTTGCAGGGTTATAGGGGCCTATACCTTAGGCCTACAAAAAAAAAAAAATCTTCCCTGAAAATAGCAGGTGCCGTGCAGAGGTAACGCCCCAGAGGCACCAGAGCAGGTTTCAAGAGAAGAGATACACAGCAGGAATAAGGTGTAGGATGGAGGCGGGGGCAATAGATAGAAGGAAGATGAGGGGAGAGTTGGACCACAGACAAAAAACAAGCAGGAATGATTGTTGGTTGAGCATGCACAGACAAGTTTGAGGGACACACCGGTTAATTAACAAGACACACTGGCACTGTCAAAGGAACCAAACACTAATGCTCAACATTACAATCAGTTACTTCACTGCATATTATTACCTGGAAGTCAGTCTATACATGATCCTTATCATAAGTTCAGCATATCAATAAATATTTTAAACTAGAGATATTTGGAATGGGAGCAGGTCCATTGAGAGTACAAAACAATTAAAAGGATGTTTTCCTCAGTCTGTTCATTACAACACTCAGATCTTATCAGTATACTAAACGTACATAATACCAAATATACCTACTAGCAGACATTCGATACAGGGGAGAACAACAAGTGTGCGCGACTGTGAGAGACCACATTAAAACCACTTACAAGTGACGTGAATAACATTAAATTATCTTGTTACAAGGACATCTGTCAAGGGCTGGTATATATTAAGCAGCAATTGAAGAGTTGATTGTTATGGAAGCCGTAAAAATGGGCAAGCGTAAGAAACCGAGCAACTTTGATTCCTAGATGACTTGGTCAGAGCATCTCCAAAATGGAGGGTCTTGTGGGTTGTTCGCTTTATGCAGTGGTTAGGACCTACAAAAAGAAAAAAAAAAAAAAGCCTAAGGAGAAACTTCGGTAAACTGGGTCATGGGCACCCATGGCTCATTAATGCATCTGGGGCGCAAATGCCAAAAGGCTAGCTATATTGGCGGCATGAGGGGGACCTACACAATATTAGTTAGGAGGTTTTAATGTCATAGCGTGTGTGTGTGTGTGTGTGTGTGTGTGTGTGTGTGTGTGTGTGTGTGAAAAAGTTCAGTAGATGGTTAAAGGATCGCAATTGCTATGCCTCACAGATGGACAATACCTTTAATGTAATATTTACCAAGAAAAACTTAAAAAATCCAAGGAGGTGGATGATCATCATGTAAAGGGGTGTCAAGGTGAATATCTATAGAGCCAGTAAGTTTCACAAACACTAAGGGCCAATTTGTACATTGGAGTATTCTGCAATGGTGAGTTAAGTGGAATTCAGGAATTAACAGCTTTATAAAATTTAAGGAGATGTTTACAAATAAAAGCTTCCTGTAGGGCTCATCAAATATAAATACACACTCAATGAACAGGTCTTGCCCATTAAAACATCACCCAGCTTGAAAAAGAACTTTTTAAATAACCATTAAAAAAAAAAAAAAAAAAAAAAAAATAGAACTTAGACCTCTTTATATTTCTTATTTCTATCTGAACACATTTTAGAATATGAAATATATTCCATAACAATCCTGGAGAAAATAAAGGAAAAGCACCTAAGATAATACTAAACCATTGGTGAAAGACAACTGCAGAAAGATTCTTCTACTGTAAGGGTCAGGAGGCAAGATACAAGGATGCACAAGAGACCACAAAGATTAAGTCCAACTTTGTTCTAAAGTGAGCAAAGAGCTGAGTGCAGGGCAGTTTTACACTCAGTGGGTTTGGCTTGTGACAAACACACTAATAGGTTTCCTTAATTCTCTTCTGATGCCTTTTAAAGAGCCAAAGTCTACCAGATTATTTTTTTTTAGGTTTCCACTTTTCACATCCTATGGAGCGGTTATGAATACTGGCTTCCTACAGGAATCTGCAAAAATCATTGTGTCCACTGCACAAGGAAAAGAAACGGGGAGCGTTTATGGCATTAAAGGGGTTAAAGTGATTGGCACTGCGAATTTCGTTCATACGCTGCATTCAGAAACCCTGAGTGGTGGAAAGCGGAATTCCAAAAGGTTTTTCTCATTTGCAGAGAAGTAAATGACTTCAGTTTCTAGGCAACTAAAGCGAAATCCCAGAGAGAGAAACAGATGAATAAAATAGCATATTGCTAGCTGCCTAGAAAACAAATTCATTGCTATTGATAAAGGCCCAGCATGGTCATTGCTAAAACACTAGATTTATTTACCACCTCTTCAGGTGGCACTATAAAAAACATCACTCAACACTGGTTTAGTGATGAAGATCTAGAATCCGTTCCAAAAAACAAAAAACAGTCATAAAGCAAGATCCCTGCCTCATACACTATGCCAAAACTTTGACCAGTTAGCCTGTAACATTTTTTTTTTTCAGTGACCTGATCAATGAAATATATAAGACAGTTGAGGGTCCAGCAAATATCAAAATTGCTTTGAATATTTACAGATAGTAAGATTATATAGCTTTATTATATGCAACATAAGGGGTTTTAAAAAAAAAAAATCTGACTAGATGTCAGTTCTCCACCACTCAGAGCCTCAACATAATCTTTATTAGAATCATAATAGTAAGCACATTGAAAATGAGAATCCACCCAAAACGTCCTTGTATCTCTTGACTCATGGCCCCCACTCAGCTTTGTTCTCAAACCAAACATTTACATACTCTATATACATAATAGCACAATCAGCCACCATATAACATCCTCTACTAATAATTACTACAGATACCATATCTGGTAAAAAAAGGCATGCTATCAATTTTTATTTTCTGTTTGAGAATTTGCCACCACCACCTCTCGTGGTAGAGATTCCACAGCATAACTACCCCTCCAATAATGAATGCCTTCCAACTCACTTGGCGAAACAATCTTTCTTCTATTCACAACTGATGAGGCTTTGGCCTTAATACAAAGTTGGCCAAATCATTCTTTTCACTTTAGTTAAAAATATATATATTAATTAGGTCATCTCTAAAAGGGCTTTTACCGCCTCACCCACTAACCACTGAACCAATGTATTTTTCCCCATCATTTAAAAACTTTCCATTCCCTTTATTAATGTGGTTACCTGGTTGAAAATTCAAGATTTATTATGTCCTTGCAATGATGTGCTCAAAATTATCCCATGTCAAAAGTGTGATTTCACCACTGCCTTTTACAATGGCAATACTATGTGTGCTGCTACACAACTTAATATCAACTTGTATTCCCGTTTTATTTTCTATCTTCATTTCCGCAGTTCTATTCTATTTAATGTAATGTAACAGTTATCATGGCCTAGGTGCATAAATATACATTGAACTTCACTTTCTATGTCAAGGTTTAGAGTACCATTTTATCTACATCTTTCTGTAGCAATATCGTTACTATTCTGCTTTGTGTTAATACACCAACATAAGTAATTTCCACAAACATTTTACATTCCAGGCCAACTACAATGACATAGAAATAATTGAAGACAGAAAAGGGACCACCAATGATCCATGTGGAAGGCCACAATATTTCCATTTACAGCAAACCATTGTCTTCTACCCTTCAACCAGTACTCTAGCTATATACAATTTTTCTCCTAGACCTAGTATTGATCTTGTATATTTTTTATGTTATGTAGAACAGTATCTGTTTAAATCCATCTCCCATGCGGACATTTTATTACTCCCTTCAACATATTGCAGGATCTTATCCCTCAGTACACACATTTGCTGGTTCTGATTCTATTCCACTTTAAAAAAAATCAATACCATATAAGTTTCCAAAAAATCTTGTAACAGTGAGCCTATGAGGACATACATGCTTTCTGTGCCAATTAAAGTCCTCCCTTCTATAGTTCATAGTTTTTGAAGATTCCTTACAAAAACAGTCAAATATTACTATGTTGTGATCACAATTCCCCAAATGCTGCTTTTTGTACATTGCAAATAATCTGTTCTATTAGAGAACTCCAAATCTAGCAGCTCTAATTTGCTCTTCCACAACTTGCAGAATAGGTAACAATCAGCTGCCCTTGTCAAAAGGACTAGTTTCATTTATATTTGATAGTTAAAATTGCTGGACCACCTTTTTTCTCTACTGCTGTTTTAACTGTAAGCTGAAATTCATCTGACAGTTTTCTTATGAAGAGATTCTGAACAGTTTTGTCTATTAAAAATATTAAAAAAGGGTACATCTAACCCATTTTGTGGGACAGACTTCCCCACAAATGGATCAATGGAGCTCCCCAACACTGCCAGAGACACAGATCTCTCCCAAAGAGCTTAATTGGATAGTCCAGCCTTAGGTTAATGAGCTTGCGCCATCTCATCCTGTACAGTAAAAGCTTTAGCAATCAGGAAAGTTACCAATAGCATAATGTATGTTAGACAATGGTAATAATGGATGCATTTTAGAATGGTTTCACCAACAGTCTGAAAAACACAATCAGAGAATCATTTATGCATAAAGCCTTTTATTGATCAAAACAAAAACATTAAAGGATCTACCAGACTTATAGAATTGTAAAAGGTGTGTTTAAACTTTACAGTTATCTATTTTAGGCATCCTAGGATACCAAAATGTTTATGACAAAATTCTAGGTAATTTAAACATCCTGCTGCCTTTAAGGATTATGAAAGATTGACATAATATTGTACATTTGTAAGGCACTACAGTGCGGGAAGGGGGAGAAAAAACCCCCAAAAAAGCACAAAGAAAAAAACCCAGCTGAAACAGGAGCAAGTGTGGCTTAGAGTGGAGATTGGGACAGTTAGGAGGGTGTATTAGCGTGAATAGTATCAGGGATAAGGTAAGCTTTAAAAAAAAAAAAAAAAAGGATGGATTTTGAGAGAGCGTCTAAAGATTTAAAGGCTGCAGAAAAGTCAGATTGGACGTGGTAGGGAATAGCACAGGAGAGGTCTTGTAAGTGAGAGTGGGAGAAAGTTACCAGAGACGAGATAAGACGCAGGTCCGAGGTAGATCTAAGAGGGCGGGAGGAGGGAGAGAGTATTTTGTTATGAGTTTTGAGATGTATGAAGGGGTAGTGTTGAGGGCTTTGTAGGTAAGAGTGAGTGAATTGGATTCCGGAGGACAGTGTAGGGATTTGCAAAGTGGTGCAGCAAATGTGGAGCAGCGAGAGTAAGCAGCCATTAGGATACAGTGAAGTGTGGATATATGGGTATTGGGAATGCCAGATAGCAGGAGGTTGCAGTAGTCAAGACGGGAGAAGAGAGAATGGATAAGAGTTTTTGTAGAATATTGAGTAAAAAAAAAAAAAAAAAAAAAAAAAAAAAAAAGGGGCATTCTGGCACAGTTTTTAAGATGGAAAGATGGAACCAACAGGACAGAGACTGGATGTGAGGAATAAAGCAGAGTGGAGTCAAGTGTGATACCAAGAAAGCGGGCCTGGAAGGCTGAGGGAATTGTGGAGTTATTAACAGTGATGGAGATTTTGAGGGGAGGTGGTGAGACTGGCAGGAGGGAAGATCATAAGCTCTGGTTTGGACATGTTGAGCTTTAGGTAGCATTAGGACATCCATGTGGAGAGGCAGAAAGATAGTTGGTTACATGAGATTGTACAGAAGGGGAGAGGTCATGAGAAGAGATATAGATTATTTGCTTTGCACTGTACCACCACATTGGAGAAAAGTTTATGCTTTTTTGTACCGTACAGACAAAACACAGATTAATTAGACCTTTCTAAAAAGTTGATTTACAGTGTGCTACATTTGAAAATCCATTACAAATGTAGAGGACATGGACTATTTTAACAGATAATGTTGAAATGTTATAATGTTATAGGGGAGAAAGAAAAGCACATTTCTAACTGTAAATTAGTATAAAGACAACACAAGAAAAAGTGAGAGCAGTTTATCTGGGAGCAGCCATGCGGGCTGTTTCTTTATTAAGATCCTAGACTGTGAAATGAACACAATGTGTCTGGAGATTCTTATATGGAATGTCAGCAGAGATATATAATGCACTATCATTGTTAATAGCAAAGATGCTGTTCTACTGTTCACTGAACAGATTTTAACTCCTGTGCAAAATACAACAAAAAATATCTTCATAGTATAGTCAAAGGGTATATAACAGCACAAAAACCCATCATATTAAAGTAGTAATATAACACCATTGATTATCACACAAGATACTACAAAATCATGCACATTTTCCAAAGCGAATGTACACATTTTATAAACATGATACACTTAAGAGTGCCAAGATAAACATGAGTCATTTGAAAATAAGATATGGGTAAGGCAAAATCTAATTTTATCTGGATTTAGCAAAGAAAACATTGCATATACTGTCTGGGAAAAGGTTAGGGTCTCATCCATATCATTGGGTATCAAAATGTGTGGGTATGTTTTAGATGTGCTAGTACAGCGCTGTTAAACACTATTGTGGAATTCAGAACCATGCACTGACAGATGGGAACAGAGCAAAAACTGTACACTGTTTCTGCAAATATGTCTAAATACCATACAGGCTATATGCACAAACTTTCATTCAATTTATCTTCTGTTTTTGACAGCTGTACAGAGAATAGGTAGAATCTCTCAGAGACAGGTGCAGTGGAAATGATGTCTGGTAAGGGGTGGACCCAGTGGCGGATCCAGGGGGGGAGGCGATCAGGGCAATCGCCCCCCCTAGCAGTACAAGTCCTTTAAATTTAGGTCCAAGACGCCAATCAAAATGGGTGGAGGGGGTGGGGCCAATCGTGGGTAGTGGCTGGGGTTTTCCAGGGTCAGCCTATCAGAATGAAGGGGCGAGATTTAGCAAAATCGCCCCACCCCCCCCTAGAAACAACATCTAGGTCCGCCCCTGGGTGGAACATACATTTACTCACCCCATCCCTCTTCACTTTCCTCTTATCTGGTTTGGGTGGCCACATGTCCTGCACCTGTGGCACTGTACATTTAGTTGAAAATGCAGGCACTAGGTTGTGAAAAGTACTCAAGGTCTGTAGCGAATGGAACTGGACACTTCATGGACCATGATCACCTGCTTGCTAAGTTTATGGTCTGGCAAACCTTTTTGTAAATTGTTAAAAATGTATACTGAAAACAAAGTTTGTTATAAAGAACAGCCATTCTCTGTAGTGTATCACAGGTACAAGTTCCTATGTGTATCTACCCTATATGAGATTCAGTCTCTTCCATTGTGCGATTGAAAAGTAATGGAGAAGCAGATTTAATGCCTAGCACAGGCCCTTAATAAATGCAAGGTCACAAAATTCTATTATGTTTCGAAGACACAAGGGTATACGGTTATACAGCTGTGTAAGAGAATGGTTTCTACTGGCCAAGTTCATGACTGCTGGTTCATAGCCTGCCTTTAGAGTTTCTGTAAGAATTGGGTGACCATAGAACATATATGGGGGTATTCAATTGTCCGAGCGCGGAAAAACTATTACCGTTAATACGGTAATCTCTCGCTGGATTTCAGCTCGCAGCTCCCAGAGCTGAAATCCAGCGAGTAAATTACCGTATTAACATTTTTTCCCGCGCAGGATTACAGTAATAATGGTAATCCTGCGCGGACCGCAGGATTTTCGGCAACCCTGGACAATTGAATATGCCCCATAATGTATTCTTTTCAAATGAATAATATTTTGTATTTATTTGCTTTCTATGGGAGAATGTAAAGCTTTCAAAAGAATCAAGTATGTATGGTCCACTATTGACTGGAATCACACAATTGTTTTTTCACAGATCTGCTGATATACCTTGCTGAACTCTAGATACTAAAAGTATTTGGAGTGTTGATCAATAACTATAGTGTGCCATCCATAATCTGTGTCCAATATATTGTTTGCTACCACACCATCTGCTTAGTGTATAATTCTGGCTAAGATACCTCTACTATAAGTATATTGAAAGAATTACCAATGTGTTGATCTGAGCACTGTAGCCACAGATCTTTGTGCTAAAGATAGAATTCCAAATTGTCCAGATGTTGGTGGGACAGAAAATTAAGGCTCTTTCTGTTGTCATGTCTGGGGACATGTCTGTCCCATAGGTGGGAATATTGAGGTATTTTCCATTCACAGCCACTCTGCATAGCAGAGCATCAGTGAACTGGCACAGTGAACCAGGTGCTGCAGTGCTTTGTGGAAAGGAAATATCTAATAGACACCCTAGTGATTTACAGTACTATGCAGCCCTCAGAAAGTGGCCATACCCTCTGTCCTGATCCTCGGTATTGGAATGTTGGGAGGTATGTTAAAGAACATTCTGTTGGCTTCCATTAACCATACATGAATGAGTAAATGTATACTGCAAGTTCATCCACTCATATTTATGAACAAGTTAACCCGTGCATGATACTCATGCATTCTAGTCAAATCAAGCTACTTGAGGTGTTAAAAAGGTTCTTGTCATGCATTTAGGCCATAGCCCAGGCCTCCTCAGGGGAAGAGCGTTACTTCCTGACGCAAGCGCCGTTTTTTAACGTGGTTTTGTCCACATGTTACCACCTCATCACTTTTCTCCATCACCTCATTCTTCATCTTTATCGCCACATCTATCCAGACAGGGATCTCAGCGGTCCTGAGTATCAAACTCCTCTCGCTCTGTCACCCCCGGCAACCACCAACCACTCCCGCACTGTCACCCCCGGCAACCACCAACCACTCCCGCACTGTCACCCCCGGCAACCACCAACCACTCCCGCACTGTCACCCCCGGCAACCACCAACCACTCCCGCACTGTCACTTCTCCTTCAAGAAATAT
Source organism: Mixophyes fleayi (assembly GCF_038048845.1). Lineage (NCBI taxonomy): Eukaryota > Metazoa > Chordata > Amphibia > Anura > Limnodynastidae > Mixophyes > Mixophyes fleayi. The sequence goes on along the minus strand of NC_134411.1, from coordinate 50,250,073 downwards.
ATATATATTTTTTATTCAACACTTTTAACAATTAACAAATTAAAAACCTCTTAGTATACCAAATCTCAGCCCTTTGAGGGTTTTTTTTTCCACACACACTAAGAATTTAGTAGGTCAGAGTATATCTCTGCCCAGCAGGTGGCGCTGCAGCTTGGTTTTTTTTTTCACACACACACACACACACACAGACTAACACACGCCACTAGGCTTTTATATTATAGATAATTTACAATGAGCACAATTTCATCATCAGTTATTTATATAGCGCCACTAATTCCACAGCGCTGTACAGAGAACTCATTCACATCACTCCCTGCCCCATTGGAGCACGCAGACACACCTCTTTTTTTTTTAAATGTGCAATGTAGATTCAAAGTACCAGAAAATAGGACTGCTACATATTTTTCAGACAGTTTTGCAAAAAGGCCTGAGCCCCAACAAGCAAATAGAATACCATTTTATGTTTCTATGCCATTATTCTCCACCAAGTACACAGAATATATATATAATCTCCACTGCTATTAGGGGGTAGTCTGTCCACTGACTGGGCTGCAGCTACAAAACCCTTGATATCCAGCTGCCAATCAAACAATTACCGTAGCAGAGACTGAACTGCTGTGTTGAGTGATGGAAGTCAGTGTAGGTTGCTGGTTCCCAATTCACAGCCAGATGCTGCCTGCAATTTGTAACCGTCCATTAATCTGCTGACATCTCTGGCTTCTTAACTGGCTTTTTCAAGAGCTGCGAGTTTATGTCCTTCAAGCCTCTGACATCTCAGACACTACTAGCTCTTTTAGGTATGAGACTTCGTATAAGAATCATCATGAACTATATTATCACAATTTTTAAACACATTTTATGTGCTGGACTATTCAAGATTACTTATAACTTTACACAAACTCTTAAGGTTTCTTCGGGAGTTGACAAAAAGTGGAAAATCAGAGGAGGCTGGAAATGGAGATCGTTTCACTTTCTTACAGTATTATAGATTTGTAAGGCTCCACATTGCCATACAATAATGGGGGGGGGGGGGGGAAGACACCCATAAATCACAGGCCTACAAGGTAGACAAAATATATACATGAAAACAAAGGGTAACAATGGTCCTGCCTAAATTCTAATTGGAAGAGGGCACAACTGAAACAAGAGAAGAGAGTGTGGCTCAGAGTGGAGATTTGGACAATTGTGATGATGCATTTGTGTGGATACTAACAGCAGGAGCAGATTAGCTCTAATAAAGAGATGGGTTTTTAGAGTGTGTCTAAAGAGTTGGAGGCTGTGGGAAAGCCTGATTAGGTCTTGCAGGGAATTCCATAAGTGGGTATCAGCACAGTTGTAGTCTTGTAGGCAGGAGTTACCAGAGACAAGAAAGCACAAGTCAGATGTAGATCTAAGAAGGGGAAAGGAGCTATATGAAGGGGTGGTGGTGTGGTGAAATGTACGTCGGGCACAACGTCATCTATCGGCACCTTAATAAAAGTGCAGTGAATGGATGCTGGACATATACGGTGTAGATGTGATCTAACTTTGAGAGGATAGAGATACATTAGCACAGATATTAGGACAAGATATCAACTTACCCCTTATACTTGTAAGCTCACAATCTATGAGCTGAAGAGGTTATTCCTATCTCACTATGCTGGAAAAGAACACGTGTATATTAACGCGTAGCCCACTTATGCTGATCCACTAATTAGTTATAGTAATTAATATGAGATCTGAATCTTTGGTGATGATTTAAACACACAATGATCTCTAACTTGGTACATTTAATGGTGATTCAGCTGGACATAAAAAGGAGGTCAGTTGTGAGCTATATAGGTCACTGAATAAGATGTGAAGAAAGGAGCATAATGTGAGGTGGCTATAAACAGATCTATGTAAACACATTAGTTTTCTTCTTTTTTTTTCCCCCCTGTGACAAAATCGGCTCTTACCAACGTGTTCTCTTTTGAGAACCTAAGTTTATTTTTCTGAGAATGCTTACTTTATATACTTTATTACTTGTTTATTTGTATTTTAAATATTTCACCATTCTATTGCCTGATGGGGCAATTATGTTAAATGAGAAGTTAATTTTTAAAGTTTTAGTGGACTGGAGTGCTGTCTGTTTTTCATCTCCTATGCTGGTTTTTATATGAATGTGGGGTTTAGATTTGCTGGAAGAGCACCCATTCAATATGAATGGTGGTATAACACTTTAATAGTAATAACAGAGGAAAGTATTTTTACTGGTGCTAAATCATTTCCCTTTTTCCTTTGTTTATGTAGGTAAGGGTAAGTAATTTGAACAGCATTGTTGCAGATGTAGGGCAGTTAGAGGGGAAGATCAGTCTTGCTGCAGCTTTTAAGATGGATTGAAGTTGAGATCGATGGGCGAGGGGAATGTTAGATAGGGAAATGATGAGGCAATGCAAAAGTGTTTTGGTATTATTTTGGGTAAGAAAATGAGTTATCTTCCCTGCTCCCCCGCCCTCAAACTCCTTAGGAGAGATGAGCAAGCTGGATTTTTTTACTATGTCCCCAACGCTACATGGGTCTCTTATTTTGTTGTATAGTTCTTTTCATTAACTAATTACGCTGGAACACTATCAGAAATGCAATACAATGTTGTATGGTTTCTAAACATTTACTGTGTGTGTTCTACTTATGTTAATTATATGCAATCCCTGTCATTTATACTTCAAATATTTACTGACCTGTATTGTTACTTTCTGCTGTTATAAAATAAAAAATAAAATAAAAAAGAGGCTAATTTGACATTAATAATAAGGTGGAGGAGACCATACTTGGGAAAGAGTCTGGATTTAAAGAACAAAGTGTGACAAACCTATTTGCCAATCCAGGAGGTGTGACATGAGCAAGGTTTGACATTTTGCAGAAACAAGGTTCCCATTTTACAGTAACGCAAGATGGCCATTTTTAACTGTTAATCTGTGGATTGCCTGGCAGGCATTTTGCTATATCTAGCTGCTGATAGCGGGGAAACATATTTGAGGCAAAACCTCCAATATATACACACACACTAATCATTAGAATATGAAAATGAATCTCTTACAGCAACCATAGAAGAGTTAAATATTTTGTTTACAAAGGCTTCAGCAGCGCATATTGCGATTTCCCCACTCTGCTCCCCCCCCCCTCCCTGCAGTGTCACCAACATTTGGCTCATCACCAGGTGACAGGTCAGCTCAAAACAATGCATTACACCCACACATCATGCATATCACCTCATGAAAGGTTCTCTTTGATGTTCTTGGTAGAAAAACACTTGAAACAGGTTCCAATGCTTTGAAAGTAGTAGAGATCACCATGTGTAATATTCAACCATTAAATTCAGGGAAATTTGGTCCTAAATCATATGAACTTACTTAGGATTTGCTCATACCCTAGATTTATAAAATGGAATAAAAAAAAAAAAAAAAAAAAAAAAGAAGTGATACCAACTGCAAATGCTGAGATGTTTAGTTCAGAGATAACCTGGCTTCTAAAATTTCAAGTAGAACAAACGAGAGGAAGCACGTCAAGTTTGGGCGGTGGATCCAAGGTTATACCGCATAAAATGCAGTTGTTGAATGTTATATTTACAAACACTTTGAAATAAAAGGCTATTGTGCGTTAAGCTGCTAGAACTGGCTAGTTCAGATATCTGTGGCTAGTCTATTTTATCTAGGGCATTATTTAAATTAATGGCAATGAAAGAACAAGACTTGTAAGCAGTAAACAAGTACACCAAAATATCTATTCAACAGGTAGCGCTTGCGCTTTAAATTAAACAGAGTGAGAAAATACTTTGTTTGAAAAGGTCTAAAAGTTTTTCTAAAAAGAAGATTTCATGATCAGGAAAATTCAATAACCCTTGGTGGCAGTACAATCACATGCAGGAATAATATATAATAAGTAAATCTAAGTAATCTATTTCTCCCACTTATATAAAATATGCAAGTTAATAATCTCCTCGGTGAAGATTAATCTATATCCAGGTGTTTTACTTAATAACTGTGGCACCATTTCAAACAAAATTGATGCCTATAAACAGGATGCATTTTCTTCAATAGTTTAAATTAAAAAAAAAAAAAAAAAAAAGCTCTCCCAGCAGCAACCTTACACACAATGGGGTTAAAATAAAATAAAAAAAAAAAAAAAAAAGGATTCTGACCACCACATATACCATAACATTACTTTGGAATGGTTATTTTAGATACTTATTTGAAATATTACAAAAAATAAATATCATTTGTGTTCAATTACTACTACACATGAAAATGAAAGATTTTATTAAATTGGGGTGTAACCTACTACAGGCAGGAATCCAGCACAGCAGATGGCAGCCTAACGATTCATTAGAAGAGCTGCTTAGGCAGTAAGCATAATTTGCCCATTTTACCACCAGGCTAGCTGGTTACAGAACAAAGGCCTTTGACAATCTTACGCCACTCCCCTGGCAAAGCTTTGTATGAGACACTTGGCACTATTTAAAGTATGGAGCTTGAGGACACTAGCCAGAAACTTCAGCCAGCTACCTAATCCCTTGCAGCTTTTATGTGACTCCATAACAGATCTAACAACTCTCCTGTAATCTGCTTTACATGATCTTTCCACAGATTAAATTTACAAGGTAGTTTAATGGGCCAGGTCACGTGCGATCACTTAACACATTTCTGTTGCTCAATTTAACCGGATAACTCAAAATATAATTATGGTTTCCAGCTCTAGCAATCAAGAGTTTGCCAACACCTTCACCATGTCACGCGATTTTAAAATCAGGTTAATATTATTTCAACCACGCACACCCATGTTAATGCAAAGCCAATAAAAGTAAATAAAAATGATCAATGCATTGGAATCTACAGCTAATATTGCAATAAGGTTTTTTTTTTTTTGTCTGCTACTGCTTGTATCATCCCTGCTGATAAAGTAGCTTGACAACCGCCAACTCTCTGGATCACCTCCAAAACCCACAGGACATCATAAAGGCAGCAGGGACTCAAAGTCAATTTATTTTAACAGTGTTTACAAATTGCTCTAATAAAAGAAAAAAAAAGGAGTTATATAGGAATCTTAATTCATTGTGTATTATGCTTGTGTTGGGAGATTATGTAGTAATGCCTTGAATATAAATAGGTAAGGGACATAGTCTGTAAACTAAATCTGTGTGTCCTTTGCCATGTCAGGGTCAAATCAGACAACAAATGAATTGCACCCACCCAAGGACACAAATAATTCCCCCCTTTCAGAATAGCAGATTTTTTAAAATTGAATGTAGCAATAACTTACTAGCAAAAAACAGTCATTCCTTGGCACTAAGGTAATCATTGTGAATATAGTCTTGCAGGATTTGGAGTACAGAAGGCATGTTCAGGACATTGAGATACTAACTACAGCATTAGTCCAAGACTAGAATCCAAGAAAGAATCCAGCAACACTGACAGTCAGCCTCAAAGCAAAAACTGCTACAAATCAGTAGCTTTTAACAGCATGTGTCAATCGATCGCTTTGATACAATCCCAAACAATAGGCTTCCTTACAAAAGGAAAGAAAAATTCTTAAGTTTGCAACAATTCGGAAACCTTTTATTAACTTTCAGCTTGACTTTTTTTTTAAGCTTTGGTGCCCAACTCATAGCCGTCTATATTACATGGTCATTTGTACAGCTACAGCCATCTTTATTTTAACTGTATGGATTTACTTGACCGTTTCACAATGCAACAATAAAATCTCTAATAGGAACCATGACTCATCACAACAATGTGATGTTTTTCAGCAGCTAAAGGGACTGAAATTAAAGGACAAGCACTATACAAATCTCCTTTCACATGCATTTACAAAAGAAAAAAAAAAAAAAAAGAATCTGCTGTTTTAATGTCTCTGCTGCCCTCTACTGGAACAAAGATTTAATAATCCACATAAAATTGTAATAAACCTTGGTGAGTAACTACCACAAGCACTTTGACATTAACGGCATGCGCTGTGCCCTTAGAAGATGATCTTTAAAGATCAGAAAAATAATCCTATTAATTTTTTAAGCCACTTTTTAAGTCTGCAGCTGAGGAAATCTGAAAAATCAGATGAGACTATGTCCAATGGAGTATTATTTTTATCTCATTACAATAGTAAAGAGGGGCTTCCACTCCTGTTTATCAGACACGTTTTCTATATGCAAACAAATATAACTTAAATTATCTTTAGTTAGGAAAGGTGAGAGAAGCTCTGGAAACTGGATAATTCTAACACCACATATAATCCTAATCTGGTTTTCATTACGTTGATATTTAAAGATGTGTCATTGGTAAACATTGGGCAGTTTGTAAAAGACAGGCAACATGTTGGGCTCCGATAAGCTCCATGAGGGGCCATGACAGCAGGAGCATGCATGAGATTTCTGCAGACCCTTTAAACCTGCTAAACTCCAAGAAAGTAAATTTTTGCAATAATGTATAACTTTATATCGCACCAAAAATTTAATTTCTAGTTTTGGGCAGAAACATATATGATCAAAACACATTTGGTAATAAATAATGCAACCGACAGTGGAAATTGGCTGGAGATTTTGCTGTAGTAAAGGTACTTAAAATATACAGTCTTACCTGCTTTGCTAGTTTGACAGAATCATGGGTCAATCTGTCCCTAAGCTGAGGGTCTAGCTGAGCAGCTGGTGCTATCTCCACCACCTTTTGGTGTCTCCTCTGGATGGAGCAATCGCGTTCATATAGATGCACCACATTTCCATACTTGTCACCTGATGGCACAATGTTAAAGGATATTCCATTAGCACAAGTCATTTCCACCATACTATTTGTATAAAGGTTATGAAAAAAACAAAACAGATTTCTTCAACACTACTCATCAGAAAATGTCTAACCACAATACTTTGAAAACATTAGTCCTTATAAATATTTATAAGCATCTACCGTAGGGATAACAAGGGAAAGCTAGTAAGTGTACAACTAGCATATACTAGGATTCTTTGACAATCAAAACTAGTGGCGTTTCAGAACTTGTATCTATTCCAGGGTGTTTCTCTCTCCCCCCCCTCCCCAGCAAAACAACTCTTTAAGAGCCGTCCATGGCTTCTGTCGTAAGGGTCAAGAAGTCGTTTGTACTATTAACAGATCACTGTGTAGGTAGGTTGCTTCCTATAAGACAATATTACAACTTGGCAGGAATCTTGAAGCGGTAAGACAGACACGCCAGGACCAGGGGAGGGCTGGCAGACTTTAGTCCACGGGGCAAGCACACAGCACTGGCCCACAAGTAGCAGACGAGCCTTAAAGGGTGTTTTTCGGTAAAATATAGGTTTCATAAAGATAAAAAGAGGCTATTTTCGCGTTAATCAGTGGTACTTTATTATAAAAGAAAATAATGTAACCAAAAACATATGCATAAATAACCTTTACAAAAATGCACATAAAAAAAGTTATGTAAACATACAACATATACAAACTTGAGTCAGATTGGCAGCAGTTTTGTCTCTCCTAGTGCTAATGTTTGCTTTCTGATGAAATTAAATGTCTTAAAACATTGCAGATTGCTCACACAGTTAACAAATATCTCATCAGCGGTGAACTTTCATGGACTATTTCCAGCACATCTTGAAATTAAACTAGTTCCAAAAGGTCTCGCTCTACAGTCATGATCATAAATACTTCAAGCAGGTCTTGTCCCATTGTAACTCGCAGTCTTGTTTTTATGATTTTCAGTTTGCTGAATGCCATCTCACATGCCACTTGTGTGAAAGACAGGATCAGCAGGTACTCGTATGCCAGAGGCGGATGCATCGAATGTCATGTGATGCGGCCGCCTGTGCGCTGGGTAGTATTCAGTATATGCGGACGGCACCGCATTTATCAACAGGCAACAGTCCACACAGGTACCAGACCAAGTGGCCCGCCACTGAACAGGACCATAGAAATATGGCAAACATAATATATTTTGCAGTGTGGCTTAAATTTAATGTTTCATTTTATCCATTACACTGCTTCTACACTTGTGTGCATTTGATTAGAGACAGAAAACCTTTTGAGGTGAAACTCAACTGCAGAAAAGGGTGGGCCGTAACGAGTCATCTTTTTGGCGCTAACCAAGTGACTAAATGGTGCATAATTTCGCCATGGGGACAAGGTAAAAATGATGAAATTCGTAACGAAGTACGTCAAAGGATCCCCATCTTTACCACTTCTGGGCAGGATACAGGAGACTGTCTTTCCCCCGAAAGTCAAGAGTCTCCCGGACATTCTAGGGGGGGGGGGGGGGGGGGGTAAGTATGCTTTTATCTCCATCTTCTGCACATCCATGTGTCCCCAAATTTAGAAGTTAGCAAGACAGAGCAGCGTGTAGCCAATCAAATTGGAGTATTTCATTGGAGATGTCTGTTCCTTGCATGAGGGCGGGATTGCATGTCAGATGGGCAGTGTCAACATGTGGGAGGAGAATGGTGGCAAGAACGAAGCCATGGCCTGAGAATTATACCGTAAAAGATCAAAGGCTAAGGAGTAGTACTTTAGTGATGAGATACTATCAAAATCATCTCTGTATGAAAGTTTAATATATACAATTGTTTCTGTTAAGGAACAGTAGCACTATATGCTGGTATGTGAAGAAGGCATCCTCCAGTCTATGCCAAGCATGTCCAACTTTAGATTCACCAGCTCATTATGATAATACCACTGGTAAAAGCTTTAAAGTAAGAAATCTTGGCAGCTGTATTTTAACACTAGTAGGCTGCATATATGGCTCACGAAGACAATAGCACATTTAGATTTTAATCTCAATATTTTCAAAACGGTATCATTTAGTACTATAGAAGTTCCATTACTGAAAGCACAGATGGAACTATATAAAATCATTAACAAAATACAGAAACATCTGTGGATTACATGCGGATACAAACAAAGCTGCAATAATATTTTGTTGTTCACAGTTATAATGAATTATTACAGTACTCATTAACCCACATTTGTGCTTATTCACTAATACCAAAAAGTTGGTTACTAATTCATAAAAAAAATAATTAACAATCACATTAAGATTTATGTTTTTGTTGCATCTGTTTTATTTGAATATATCAATTACTGTATATTTATTTATGATTATTCATATGCTGCATTTATGCATTAATTGCAAATTCATTTTGAACCTATGACTAAATTTATCTTTTATTGTACTGGATGATCCTGTGATTCATATCTGTTCATATATTTTTTAATCATGTTTTAAGGTTTATGGGTCTTGTTTTTAGATTTGATTAATTTATCAATTTTTGACTCAGATTGTGGTGGCCATTTTGTTGATTTGATATTAATTCTATTGCAGTCAATTGTGGCTTTGTCTCGTCCACAATGACAGCAATTTTTTGGGGATATTCTTTTGGATGTTTTCATAATGCTGGATTTTCAGCAGTATTTGAGGAGATTTGTCTGCAAGGTGCATTTAGTCATCAACTGGTGGTGTTTTTCATCAAAGTGTTAATTGTTTCACTGAACAGTCTATCAATCATGTATACTATAAAAAAAAGTTTGTCCATTTGCAGGTAAACCTTTCACCCCTGATGAAGTGAAACACATAGGGTGGATTTGCTGTGTTCTACATTACCTAGTGTTTGGTCCGGTACTGTGACAGCGATTTGTATGAGATGACGATTCAGATAAGCCCAATATTTTATTTTACTTTTGTAAGTGTTTTAACCGTTTGAGAACACACACTTTGAAATCTAGAATGTAAGTGGCTACACATGGGTAGAATTGTTTACAGTCTTCTGAGACCATATCATGAGGATCACAGACAAGCCCTATTTTATCTTTATATTGTACATAGTCTATATTTATACACAATCCATATGGTGTTGAATAATTGCTACACTATGAATGCTCTCTAGCTCCATTTGCTTTCCTACTTTTAGATTTGCACCTTTGCTGGTTGAGGAATTTGAGACCTGGAGTAGCTGCCATCAACTGAGAAAATGAACCTTGGAGCGTCAACAACAAAATATCCGATAGATGTATATCGGACACATATATGGGCAAAAGTATTCGGACGCTTGACCATTACACCAACAGGGACTGTAATGACATTGTATTCAAATAAATTTACTTTACTATGGAGTTGGTCCCCATTTTGTAGCGATAACAGCTTCAACATCTTGTGGAAAGCTTTCCAAGAAGAGTGCGAGTGTTTCTGTGGGAATTTGTGCCCATTCATTCTGTAGAGCATTTATGAGGTCAGGCACTGATGTTGTATGAGAAGGCGTGGCTAGCAATTTCCGTTCTAGTTCACCCCAAAAGGCGTTCAATGGTATTGAGGTTGGGGCTCTGTGCGGCTCAGTCAAGTACTTCAACACCGAACTCAAACCATGTCTTTGTGCCCCAGTCCACAAAGCAAGGACTACAGTCATGTTGGAATAGAAGAGGGCCTTCCCCAAACTGTTGCCACAAAGTTGGGAGCATAGCATTGCACAAAATTACTTGGTATGCTGAAGCATTAAGATTGCCCTTCACTGGAGATAAGGGGCCTAGCACAAACCTTGAAAACAACCCATACCATTATTCCTCCTCCAAACTTCACAGTTGGCATAATGCAGTCAGGCAGGTAACATTCTCCCGGCTTTCGCTAAACCCAGACTCCCCCAACTGACTGCCAAAACAGAGAAGCATGATTCACCATTTCACAGAACACATTTCCACTGCTCCACAGTACAGTGCTGATGTGAGTCTTGCATGCAGCTGCTCAGCCATAAAAAACCCATTCCATTAACCTCCTGCCGCACAGTTTTTGCGCTTTCATTAATGCCAGTGAAAGTTTGGAACTCCCCAGCTATGGAATCAGCAGAGTGTTGGCGACTTACGCACCATGCGCCTTAGCAGTCGTTGAACCCTGCTCTGCTTTTACGCAGTCTTCTGCTTAATGGACAAGTTGCTGTTGTTCCTAAACGCTTCCACTTTCTAATATTATTTACAGATAACCGTGAAATTTCGACCCTGTTGGAGAATCCACGTACAGCCTTTTATTGCAAAGGTGTCATCCTATCACAGTACCACACTTGAAGTCACGGAGCTCTACAGAACAACCCATTTTGCATCACGGAATTGATTTATACACCTCAGGCAATGGGTCTAAATGAAACACCTCAAATCAATAATTGTTCTCCCTGGATTTCAATCCGTGTGAAGTGTCAGCAGAGCTTCCTCAAGCTTGAAAAACACTAGGGAAACATCTTTGTGGAGAGTACTTTGTGAAGCATCTCTTGGAGAAGGTAGTCAACAGCATCTTGGAAACTTGATTGAACAAGATCACCTGTGACTTTGACAAGCAGTACCCAATTGTTAAGCATAGGCTAGTTGGATAAACTGCTTTAGTATGCTTTCTGTTTCTATAGATATAAGTGCATCTTTTTCACATCTACAGGGCAAAAGCTGAGCCATGTTCCACTTTGGCCTCCTTTTAGAAGTCTTAAGAGTCGATGTGCAAGCAAGGGGATCTTAAATGTACGTCTGTCTTAGTTACAAGCTTCACATCTACTACATGCAGAAAAAGTTGCCTCTACTCCAAATATGTTCCAACTGCATGCACCTTTCTTTCGAGTGCTTGAGAAATTTCATGGGCCAGGCTACTTCAGTCTCATTATGGTGAACATGCTCGATATGCTGGCCAATTTTTGAGAGGAACTTCTCACAGTACAGGCAGCACTGCTTTTTGTTACATACCATGCAACCAATACTGCCACCATCAGGTTGAGAGTTGTGCATAACACACGTCTACCTACAATTCGTTCCACTACCACCCAATGGCACATCACTGTTGTCTGAACCACTCTTCTCTGAAGTGTCAGTGCACACTAATCTCCACTGTTCTCTGGGCTACAGTCAGAGCCACTGTTGGGCTGTGTCATGCTCTACTGTCCCCACTTTACTTTCAGCAGGTGCATAGATGAACACTGACTTCTAGTGGTGGCATGCACACACGTTCCTTCATGTCAGGCACACGCAGACTTTTGGTCCAACAAAAGTCACCTGTGGGGACATGCCAGATTTTTATGCCCAGTATATCAGTAAGGCTCCCTGCAATGACTACCGTTAAGCTTTGTAGGGACCTCATTTTTTGCCCTCAGCGTGTGTGTGTGTGTGTTGATATATATAGATCTAATAGATATACACACATAACTACATGATTGCTATTATTAAAGGGGATACAGCATGTCAGACATACTAGACTTGCCTAATGAAAGGTTCTCTCTACAGAGATCAACTAATTAAAATCTGAATACTTGTAAATATTGCAGGTGGAGCAAATAGTTCTATGACCCTCACTAGTACTTGTTAAATCAGTACAGAGAGCTTGGGAAAGCAGATTCATAATACTTTGCATTTGGAATACATTGTAGAGTTGTCTGTTTTAGTGTGTTAACGCAAAACATACTATAATTATGTAACCATTGTATTGGTACAGTTAGCAACCATATTTCAAACAGTCAAAACTAGTTTTATAGTTTGTTAATGCAGTCTGCCAATATTATCTCTACTTGTCTCATGACCATAGCATATAGTAAAGCATCTAAGATACAGCTCTGCTGTTTTTTTCAGTTTGATTTGGTTTTTTTTAAACATTAATCCCCCCGTAAGTAAACTCTCCATTGGCAAGCATGGACTTTAGCATGTTTTCAGATAATTTTTTTTTCATTAAAGTGACACTGAATATCCAGGAGCAGCAACAGTCACAGAGGATTCTAATACTGCAAACTACAAGCTATGTATAATGTGGGCAGACAGAGCTAGATAAAGAGTTGATAGAAACTACCACCCAGCAGAAATGCAGCATAATGTCACCAAGACATTCAGCCTTATCATGCCCACAAAGACTTCGCAGTAAGTAATTGAATAGTATATATTATAAATTGTGTTGCTCATCCCTACAGCAATGACTATTCAGATTCACTGAATAAATATGTAAGATCTGTGGCATACAAACATGATGAAGTTATCCAGAATTAAGCACAACACTGTATATAGCTCAGGGGATCGGTGGTAATAGTTTTCACGATTACCACCATTCCGACACCGAGGAGTCCTACACCTAAAATCTGAATGCTTGAAAAAACAAATTTTAATATAAGCAGACTTGCGTCCATACAGATGCTGTAGATCTCCGATCGCAGCAGGATGCTGATCACAAGTTATTCACATTGGAGATCTACTGCTTTTGTATGGAGGCAAGTCTGCTTATATTAAAATTGTTTTTTTTCAAACATTCGGATTTTAGGTATAGGACTCCTTGGTGTTGGAATTTTCTGCACCGTTAAAGCGTACCCAACCCCAGGAGATAGGGTATGAAATGTCAACATGTTCATTAAGTCGACAGGGTTAGAATGTCAACATTGTGAACGTCTACAGGTTGTAAAATCACAATGTCAGCATAAAGGGGTACTAAATGGCAACAGTGGAAATTTCGACAGCTAACCTGTCGACATGAAAATGATGGCCGGCTAAATGCTGACACTTCCATTCTTGGGACAGGTTAAAAATGTCAACAGTGTTTGTAGACACTCAATGTCAACAATCACAATGCAGACATGTATAGCCCAATGCCTGGTGGTCCGGCAGCTGTAATCACCATAAATTTCATAGCACTTTACAATTCAATCCAATGATCCTTGCTTGCCAAAATAAAAAAAAAAACAAAATCCCTCCACACTCTTCTCATTTGTAATAAATCCATGGTCTTAAATGTGTAAAACATCCATGGATTTTTTGCAAAATATAAAAAAAAAACTGTACACTACTATTAGGTGCACGCAGCTCTGCCTTCATGAGCAGACCGTGTGAAGAGGGACATACCTCCCAAATGTCCTTCCAGTCAAACCAAATCCTGACTAAGTGAGACAGTCCCCCAAATTTGGGACAGATTCAGGACAGTTGGCAGACTGTCCTGCTCTTTCCTACCTGTTCTTGTCACTTTCACCACCTGTGGCTGCTTGGTTTCGTTAGAACAGTTACTGTTTTTCTGGATCCTGGAATGTTGGAGACTCTTTGAAAAAAAAAAAAAAATGGGTACATGAAATGTAACAAAAAAAAACACAACCAGCCCCGGCATTGAATTAATATACACATTTAATAAATAGACCTAGTTCCCTCCAACCAACAATACACGAATAGCATTCCCATTTAATAAATAAACCTATTTCCCTTCCTCCAAAGAGCCCCAGCAATAAATTAAAAGCATTTATGTTTAATATAACCATTCTAAAAAACCACCCCAGCAATAATATTCACATTTCATAATGTCCTACCCAAAAACTTAGCCCTAAACTCAATAGCCCCAAGCCACCCCAGCACTAAATTGAATAGCCCCACCAATAAGTTAAATTGTCCCATCACCCAATAAGTTAGCCACCACCTAAACGCCACCATTTAAAAAATAGCCTACCTGCCACCAATGTGCTACTAAGACAGCCCACTGCCTTTCGTCATATCACACAATATATTAAGACCCCACATTCATTCCCTCACACATTATAGCAGCTCCCTCCTTTCCTTCACACATCATAATGTTGTTATAGTTAGTTTTGAGCATCACCCAAACCCCTACAGTTAGATTTGAGCAGCCCCCTTATTTACCTTGCGGTCACCGATGCAGTTCTGCATCATCGCTGCTCAGCTCAGATGGGAAGTTCCTGTCTGAGTGCACAGCATTGTAGGATCCCAATGCCTTTGATCGCCACCAACCCCACCAGCAACCCAGACACGCCCACCAGGCACGACAAGTGTACTTTGTTTAAAATGGGAAGAAAAAAAAAAAAAAAAAAAAATAGTCCTCTGGGCAGCCTGGTTAGGGAATCCTCACGGTAAGGTCAATCGCCAGTTCGCTCTTGAAATTCAGGGCAATGTTCTGATGAACACAAATTCTGCTGGGCTAAGGCAATAGATCTCAAAAATAAATAAATAAATAAAATAAATAAAATACAGGGCCTGAGACATTAAAGGAGAACAAAGTGTACACACAAAAAAAAACCCCATATGTTACAAAGCTAGATGTGCAAATTAGTTTATTATTTTGCATGTAAAGAATATACTACCTTTTTTTCATGTAAGACAAACATTATAGTTTGATTTTACACTGAAATTTAAAGTCGATCTAGGACATGCCCTACAGAAGTTATAAACCTGTGCTCACATTTTAAATTTATCTTGGTCCTCCAATGCAACATTGTTTTGCAAAGGTACAAATTTACTCCTGGTTTTGGCTTTACTTTCCTTAATGACTCAGGCACTATGTGTTTAATGCAATATCAGATACATGGATGGTTATGATAATGTATACTAATAGACTACAATAGTGCTCTCCTTACACACTGTCTTTAGAGGAAATAAGAATATAAATATAATACATTTAATAAAATATAAATCCAATATATACTAACATACAGTATTGACAGAATACAATGGTGTTTTCATCTCTTTACTCACCAAGTATCTGGACTTCTATGTGACGAGGTTTTTCAATAAACTTCTCCACAAACAGGGAACCATTCCCAAAAGCTGACAGAGCCTCTGAATATGCCCTGGTGTAGTTCTCCTCAAGCTCCTGCAGGAAGTCAAGCACTTATGTTACAAAATGCAGACCAATATCAAAATATAATAAAGCAGGAAACTCTATAGCCATTTTTTTTTACTTATAAATGGCAATGTACCATGCAATATGTTTAATAAAAAGTAGTCATTGTTACAAAATTACACAAATCACATCTCAATGTTTCATTTTATTGAGATTTTTTTTAAACCTTGAGGGAGAAAAAAAAAAAAAAAAAAAAAAAAAAAAAAAAAAAAAAAAAAAAAAAAAAAAAGAGCGCCGGGTCTACAGCCCAGCCGGGTCTACAGCCCAGCCGGGTCTACAGCCCAGCCGGGTCTACAGCCCAGCCGGGTCTACAGCCCAGCCGGGTCTACAGCCCAGCCGGGTCTACAGCCCAGCCGGGTCTACAGCCCAGCCGGGTCTACAGCCCAGCCGGGTCTACAGCCCAGCCGGGTCTACAGCCCAGCGTCAAAGTGCAATATGTACAGAAAGTACAAATACGTTGCAGAAGCACAACAATTTTATGTTCGGCAGAGAGCTGGTGCATAGGCAAACAGGTAAAAGTGACTACCAGTGCACAGAAAGTGGGGATGGAGGGATGATGAGAGAATAGGAGGCTGAACCTGTGCCCACTAGTGTGGGTGCCACAAAAACATTCAGGACAATGATGGAGATGGAGGCAAGGGAGAAGTGGAGAGACAGCTGCAAGGGTCAAGTGGCAAAAAGGAGAAAATGGGGAGGGGGGAGCCAGGGGTAAAAAGGAGCTTACAAATCTAAAGTATTATAATGCATCATGATATATGGGCAAACCAGTTGCAAAAAAATCTATTTTTATGGATTCTTTCACACATTGACTTTTTTTTACATTTACAACACTATATTATGGGTGTGATTGTGGTTTCCAAAACATGCTGTGCACCTGTACTATAATTACACATACATTACTGCAGCAATACAGTGTCATTTACTTGATTATTAAAGAAATTACTTGATATAAATACTTTGTATGAAAATTGTGGACAACTTTATTTACTAATATATCCTATTTTTTGCCCCAATTTAAATTAACTTGAATTACAAAATAAAATTAATGACCTCTACTTTATATTACGTATGCATGACAACTTAAAGAACAGTCTACTACATACACAAACACTGATTGTGCAGTGCAGAACCAGCCCCGTCTTGTAAAGGAATCTCTAACATATGAAACGCAGAAAGAGTTGCTTAATCAAGGGCTGTGTCTCAACTGCTCGCAGATCTATCACATTAATATTTCTTCAGCAGGAGCAGAACACTATTACAGTTTGATACATGGAATTTTACTGCTTCTGAAAGCAGAGAAGGGACCTGCGGCTTAAAAGGTGGGGTGGATTTTGGAAGGGGGGGGCGCCATTAGGCAGAGTGTAAACACAAAGAGCTAGAAATATTTATGGCTAGGGAAAACCACTTAGCATTTATCAGCTGTAAGGAACCTCTAGGACAGTATTAACTTATGAACATTATGTATGGAGGTCTGAGGCAGAGGAAGCAAAAGGGAAATTAAGAGAGGAAAAGGTAACCCAAACACAGCTAGCAGTTGAGAGATAAAACAATCAGCCCATATAGGAAACAAGCTGCATTATTACAGATTAATTGGACACAGGGGCAGGCTGGGCTGGAGGCCAGGAGGGCATCTGCACTCCGGGCTAGTCCCTTAGTGGGCTATCTTGAGCTGGGTCACCTGCATTTTTTTCTCTTTAAAACAGGCTGCCAAGTTGAGTCTTGCCCACCGGGCTAAACTTTACCAGCCCTCACGTGATTGGACACCATGCAAAGCAACACATCACCATATACTTATATATGGTGCAACCAATTCTGCAGCATTTTAGAGAATATGTGTTATTCACATCAGTCCTTTAAAGCCTACAGCCCAAATTCCCCAACACACAGACTTGTGTTTAATGGCTGCTAACAAAAATGAACCCATCAGTATGTTTCTGGAGTGCACATAAACAGAATACAGCTTTGCATGTTGGCTGGTCATGTACACACAGTAACACACTAATTGGTAAAGCATCATTGGTCAAACAACTGTAAAGCTAGGTAGCAGATTTACTGTGGCTCCTTTGTATAATGCAGATTCGCTTTATGCGAGTACCCATACATATATAGAGCCCTAAACTATTACCTCAAGCAGTGTATAAATATTAATAAAGACTGATATAGGAATTCTTGCTAGAATGTTATTTCCATCACATTAAGGTTGTATACAATAAGTTAAATAGTGTTTTACCTGTAGTTTAGTTAGTTTTAGTCACTACATGATGGATGCAACTAAAATGTCTATGCTCAAACTTAGATAATGCGCCTTACAATACAGATTAATTATCTCGCTAATGCACTAAATGCTCTTGGGACGCAGTATGTTTTATTTTTGGTGCATGTAGTGCCTCATCGAGAATGCATCAAACATCTCCATGACTTACACCATGTGGTAAACACAGCCAACTTCAACAAAAGGTAAATGCATTGCTTTACTATACAGTGTACACAGCAGCTTATAGGATATGATAAACAAATGAAGTACAATAGCAAATTAAGACATTAGAATGTATGAAAGCCCTAAAGAGCTTTGTCTAATTAGATAGGTGGAGTAATGCATAAACAGTTCATTAAAATGACAAAACATTCAGAAGTGCCAACAGCAGCTAAAGGTATAAATCTATATTGGGCTTGTCAACAGTATGTACGTACAAAAGACATTTATATTGAATGCCTAGCAGGTGGTAATTGATAACTTTGCATAATCTATGGGTGGAGAAGACCATAGTTGCCTACTCTCCCGACAGACTCCTGGGAGAGCGGGGCAACATCCCAAATCCTGTCTGCTTTGTTGGTGAAGTTGGTGGGGGCTGGGCTAATCATGCAATACTGGCCCCAACCCCTTGCTATAATATACCAAAATTGGTATTGTATAGCAGGGGTGTGGCTTGATAATTCGCATGGTCACACCCCCAAGACTTGTCCAACATTGGAGATCTCCCAGAGGGGTGACCTCCAAGGTTGGCAAGTATGACAGACCATCTAATCTATAGTACTTGGGGAACCAATGTCATCTTGGAAATGCCATACCTCATAGCTCCGTACCACCCGCATGCCTCGTCCACCACCTCCATAAGCTGCCTTGAAGATAATAGGGAATCCATATTTGTTGGAGAATTCCTTGGCCTCTGTTAAACAACCAATAGGAGAATTTGTACCTGGAACAACTGGGACCCCTGTGCAGAGAACAAAGTAGAAGATAAAAAGAATGTCAGACTAAATGTTGAGAAGAAAGAAAAAAAAAACACTATGTGGTGGGTTTTAAAAATGCATAACATTTGTTTTCAATCTGTATTAACACGGGGTATGCTAAAAAAAAAACAAAAAAAAAAACGACAATACAAAAAGATAAAATTGGGGGAAGGGGGTGAATTAAGCAGATACTACTAAAAACGTGCTTTTATGGTAAACCACCATGTGTATATAAACCAATTCAGCATATGCCACCAGTTTGGGCACAATCTGATGTGAAATTAACTACAAGTACAGAGATCATGGTAATTGCTGTTGAGAAATATATATTATAATATATCTCATGGAGCTCTCGCTAATAACCTCATGCGTTCTGAGGGACTGTATAACCAGACGCTAGCTGGTCAGCACCTAATGATATGTCTTGCATATTTAAAATCTCTACTTTGCCTGTCTTCTCTCGTGTTTGCCATCATGTGCTAACCTTTTTGCGTCACTTGGACACAGATCCATCAAGTATTGAGGACAAGTTGTATAGGGTCATATTTAATTGACTGATGTATTTTCTTCCAAAAAGTGACAGATATAATTGTTCTTACAACCTTATTTGACCTCTTTTCTTGGGTTCATTAAACAAGTGGCTGTCAGTAAAACATCAGCTTAAATTGATACAAGTTTTGCATTTAGCAATTTCATTCAATTACTACATTTAGCAGTATAGTGCTTAATGGAATGCTTAATGTATGCAATCTGATGACCGAAAAAAATAAAAAAAATAAAACCCTCATAAAAAAAGCTTGTACTATAGTTTCACCATACATAAAAACAGCGTTGTTCCTATACACAATATAACAATCATGTAAATGGATTGACAAAAAGCATCAATATACCACGAGTAACCTGCTCATTGAACAGTATGTTTATGTGAATGATACATAGCCACTGTTTGATAACGGTTTGTATCTTAATGGTAAAATGTCGCTAAAGGGCTTTGATCCCAGTTTTGAAACAAACATTTTTCAAACTATTCCCCGACTAAATCAAGGATTGCCATAGAATACACAATTTAAAAATTTACGGCTTCATATATTTTAACTCCTACAGTTCTTTCCATTGCTGTCTAGTCGTCCGCAATTACTTAGCGAGGGAACAGTTGGTTCTAAATGAGCACCATGACAAAGCTAGAACTTCCAGCTGTCTTGCTTCATTTACTTCTATACCTCTCTGGGAAATCTATCTATCGTCACCCTCTCTTCTGATTCTGCTTGACCTCTGCACCCAGTCTACTTTCACACCTCGTGTATGGGAAAGTTGTCTGTTCAATTTCACAATGTAACAAATATAAAATAATGCATTAAACTTGGTTTCCTTTTGCTTCCCTACTATTTATTAACTATTAAAGATTTCCCAAATAGAAATTTGTCTTTTTTTATTTAGAAATTGTTCTAGATCATGAGAAGAATATTAATCAGATATTTAAGCATGTATGCCTTATATTCAAGGTGATAGCATGTCCACAATTTGTTATGGTCAGTTTTATCTACTGCATTTCTTTTCATGAAGAATAAACTAGATCTAGAAAAGTATCCACACAACTAAATACATTGGAGGTCTCCAAGACATCTATTTACTTGGAGATTCAATCCCCCAGTCAATAAGCGAATCAAATTGAGCAAAAACTAAAATGAAGGATAAACCAAAATACCAGTTGGGCGCTCATATAAAGCATTGAAAACTGTTGGTCTCCAAATACAGGAAAATGACTATTTATAGAAACCTAATAATTTTAACCTTTGCATAGACACTTCAGCTTCTGTACAGACCAGTTAAAGCAAGACTTGAGACTAAATAGCAGATGAACTTTCAATGTCAGGCATGGTCCATGTCAACATACATTCATTTTGCGTAACCAAGTATAAGGGATTGCTGAAAGGATACAAAGAAATATTTAATTCTTAAGGTGCTCATACACTGGCACATCGAAGTCAACAGACAACTTCTCTCCCATAGCTCATACTTACCAGCACTTATGGCAATAGCTCGAGCCTCCACCTTGTCCCCCATTTTACGCACCACCTCAGGTGAGGGGCCAATGAAACGGACACCAGCATTAGTGCAGGCTTGGGCAAAATCGGCACGCTCCGACAGGAAGCCATAGCCAGGATGAACTGCATCCACTTCATTTTCCTAAGAAAGCAGGCAGAAAGACAATAACTGATCCGATTTAAAAATTTATCTATATATATATTTTGAGAATAGCACATTTAACATTTAGCGCGATGGGTATATAGAGCCATGATGCTAGTATAGTTCATTAGGTAGATTCTGGTGTCATTCACACAATCCACCTATTGGCATGAGCAGCACTATAAAAACCAAATAAGGAAACAAAAAAAAAAAAAACGGAAAATACAGTTTTGCAGTTCGATCTGACAATTCAATTGGGACATTTTATTCTTAATAAAGTACTATTACTTCCATATATTCATAAGTATACCTGATAAAAAGTGGTTACTCAAAAGTTACTGGGATTCATTATATATTACTAAAGAAACACGAAATCAAAAACTATCCCGTAAAGCAGAACGTCACTGGCGTAAATCTCGCACCTCTAATGACTTCTTCACATATACTTCTGTCTACCGCTCCTATCGAAATGCTCTGGACACTGCGAAACAAACATACTTCCAATCTCTTATCTATGCTCAGGCTTCTAACCCCAAATGCCTTTTCAATACATTTAAATATCTTCTCAATCCTCCCACCCCAAACCCTCCGTCTACTATCAGTGCTCAGGATCTTGCTTCCTACTTCAAGGACAAGATTGACAAGATCAGACTAGAAATGGTATACTCTTCCTCGACAAGCAATTGGTTCAATTCCTTTCCACAAACCTCCGACACCCTCTCTTCCTTTGACCGCACAAATGAAGAGGAAATTTCTACTCTCTTCTTATCTTCCTACTCTACCTCCTGTCTCTTGATCCTATTCCCTCACAAAATGGTAGATCCCTGTCTTGTGTGCTCATTTCACCTCTAACTCAAATCTTTAATCTCTTGCTCTCTACTGGCATCTTTCCATCACTATACAAGCATGCAGTGATTACTCCTATTCTAAAAAAAAGCAAGATTCCGACCCAAACTCTCTCTCAAATTTCCGTCCCATCTCTCAGCTGCCGTGCCCCTCCAAGCTTCTAGAGAGACTTGCCTACTCGCCTCACATGCTTTCTTTCCGCTAACAACCTGTTGGATCCTCTTCAGTCTGGCTTTCGTTCTCAACACTCCAGATCATTGACAACCTTGGTCAACGCAATCTCTGATCACTGCTAAAACTGAACGCCATTACTCTCTCCTAATTCTCCTGGATCTCTCGGCTGCATTTGACACCGTTGACCACTCTTCTCCTACAAACGCTGCAATCCCTAGGTCTTCAAGACACTGTTCTATCCTGGTTCCCATCCTACCTTTTTAATCGCTCTTTCACTGTTAATTTCTCTGGAGCCACCTCTGCTCCCTTTATCATTTGGAGTACCACAAGGCTCAGTGCTAGGTCCTCTGCTGTTCTCTATCTATACCGCTTCTCTTGGAAATCTAATAAGTTCCTTTGGCTTTCAGTATCATCTCTATGCGGATGATACCCAAATCTATCCTCTCCTGATCTTTCGACATCTGTGTTGTCCCGTGTAACTGACTGTCTTTCTGCCATTTCATCTTGGATGTCCTCTCGCCAACGCAAACTTAATCTTTCTAAAACAGAGTTAATAATATTCCCACCCACAAGAGCATACCTGACATTTCTATCCCTGTTGATAACATGACCATAAATCCCACCCCACAAGCTCGCTGCCTAGGTGTAATCCTTGACTCACACCTATCCTTTGGTCCCCACATTGACTATATCTAAAAAGAACATTTCCAGAATTCGCACATATCTCAAGCAAGACACTGCAAAAACCTTAATTCATGCACTTCTCATCTCCCGCATTGACTATTGCAATTCCCTCCTTACTGGTCTTCCCATAAACAGACTCAAACCTCTACATTTTATTTTGCACGCTGCGGCAAGACTGATTTCCCTTGCAAATTGTTCCTCTGTTGAATCACTCTGTATGTCTCTACACTGGCTGCCTGTTTTGTACCGAATCCAATATAAAATACTTTTACTAACCTACAAGGCCATCAACAAAGCTGCACCAACACACATCTCTCGTCTCAAAATATCTCCCAACTCAACAACTCCGTTCTACACAAAATCTGCGTCTCTCATCCACCCTCATTACATCCTCCCATTCCCGGTTACAGGACTTTTTTCGGGCTGCACCCACTCTATGGAATTCTCTCCCTCGCACAGTAAGACTCTCCTCTGGTCTACAAACTCAAGCGTTTTCTGAAAACCTACCTCTTCAGACAAGCTTATAATATTCCTCAGCCACCCTCAACCTCGCTACCTTTAGCCTGTTGCACAATTTCACACAAGACAACTGACCAACATTGTTGTGCGACTGGTTCATTTAGCTTATGAGTCACTTTTACCTTTGCAGTCTGGCTAGGCCAAAATGCAAAATGTAGGCTTCACCTCATGTGTCAATCTCCCATTGTCCCATAGATTGTAAGCTTGCGAGCAGGGCCTTCTCACCTCTTTGTCTGTTTTACCCAGTTTGCTTATAGCTTATGTTTGTCCCCAATTGTAAAGCGCTACGGAATATGTTGGCGCTATATAAATAAATGATGATGATGAATGATGATATAAAAAAAAAAAAAAAAAGTTAAATAGCCTCCCAGAAAGCCACAAACATTCAATTTGACACTTGAAAGCAAAAATGATTTAAAACCAAGCATGGAATAGAACTATACATTAGCAAAAACACACACTGAATTTTTAAAATGGAATTACCCCATCATCTGTAAATAAGAAAGTATTAATTGGATAGTGCTTCAGCCCTTGCATACCAGCCATTCCTTGATAAATGTGAGGTGACAGAGTGGGGAGGCAATTATTCTGCCACACAAAGAGTTATAACATTCTATTAAAAAAAAAACAAACAGGAGAGAAAAAGAAAAAGATGGGGATTAATGGCAGATGCATGGCTCCTGCAATAATATGGCAACCCTGCACAAACAAGCAGCATAACAAGAAGTTATCTGGATATAATTGCGCTCAGGAGTTTGCACTTGTGATTTAAGTTTTAATTAATGCCATAGAAGGGACTGCTTTTCAGTTATCAATTGCAAGTTACAAGGGGTTCTCCCCATTATAAACTCTCAATCATGCTTAATTTCCATATTATTGGCTCTACAGTCACCTCTGTACCAGAACTTCATTATAATCTACAAAGTGCTTCAGTATTTACATAGCAAAGAAGTGAAATACAGAACACAACAAATTTGGCTAAATAAGATGAAAATACAAATATGGGGCAGCACAGTGGCCTAGTGGTTAGCACTTTCTTACAGCACTGTGATCATGAGTTTGATTCCCGACCATGGCCTTATCTGTGTGGAGTTTGTATGTTCTCCCTGTGTTTGCGTGGATTTCCTCTGGTTAATTGGCTGCTATCAAAATTGACCAGTGTGCGTCTATATTAAGGAATTTAGACTACGCTCCAATGGGGTAGGGAATGATGTGAGCGAGTTCTCTCTACAGCACTGCAGAATTAGTAGCGCTATATAAGTGATATATGCTCCCTTACTTTTGGTGGAGCAATTTAGAAGGGGAAAATACTAGCTCCAAATAATGCAAAAAAACATTAGAACCACAAGTTTGCAATTGTCAACATTCAAATATGAAATACTATAGATTGGGTTTTTTTTGCATCAATATTTTTATTAAATTTTTCCAAGGGGATAAGGGGTACAGAAAAAAAAAAAAAAAAAGAAGGGGAGAGGAATTACAGACATAGGTTAAAACACATAGGGAATCCCCAGTAGGGGTAGAAGGATCACTAAATTAAGATAAAAATAAGGCACACAGTATTAACAGTATAAATTTTAAAATAGAAAAATGTAGCAAGGCATGTCAGCCTACATTTTGGCATTCTGGAGGCGTTTCCACCATAAATGGACTAACAGGGGATGCTGGCTGATCAACTGGCAGTGGGGGGGTTCTATAAGAGCCGCTGGAGAGTGAGCTGTTGGGAAACCAGAAATATCCTGAGGAGACCCAGGGCCGTCCGTAATGTACACGTGCCACCTAAACCACTTCATGATGGGAGCTGATGCAGATGAGGCGTAGGGCGTGTGTTTCCATCTCAAAGCTGTACTGTATCTTTGAGATGATGCGAGCGATGGTAGGGGGAGCCAGAGACTTCCAATTTTGTGCTATTGCTGCTCTAGCAGCAATCAAAATGTGACCCAATCTGTAGTGATCGTGCTTTGGAATAGAAGTCGGGTAGATGTGGAGGAGAGCTAAAGCTGGGTCTGGAGCAACAAGAGTCTTCAAGACTGAAGAAATCAAAGCAAATACCTCACTCCACAGCGGTTCGACCACTGGAGATAGCAGATATCTTCCATGTATTCTGGTTATTTGGGCACATTGACGCCAGCACAATTTTAATTGGCTTGGCCAGAACCTGTGTAACCGGTCCGGGGTAAGGTATAACCAGTTGAGGAGTTTAACCTGCATCTCAGTATGGTTAATGCATTTGGACATACGGTAGGAAGTTACATAAATTCTTTCCCATTGTCGCTGAGCACTAAATTCACATCCGTCTCCCACTGGGTTTGTGCAGGTGTTTTAGTTGGGGGGTGGGGAATCAGGGAATAAATGTAATGGTACTAGAATGTTATTCCGCCTCTCCCACTACTATTCGTCAATCAATGACAGGTGTTGGGAGTGAAATAAGAAAGTAGGGGGTCCTAGAGACAGTTCTGACCCAGTGACTGATTTGCAAGTACCTATATGTCTCTGAGGATGGCAAGCTATAGCGAGCTTGGAGCTGAGAAAAGGGGAGAAAAAGGCTTTGGGCAAATAAATCCGACATGGAGGAAATCCCTCTAGCTTTCCAAGCAGCAAGATTTAGATCTGGAATGAGCTGACCCACTGCCTGGAGAGAGAGATTACGAGACGGGAGTACAAAGTTTGGATGCAACCCAATAACTCTATCTCACACCTGCATGGCATCCGAAATGGACCGTAGCCTGAATACAACAGATGGACGGACCGGCCTGGGTGTCCAAAGCAGGTCCAATAGCGGGTAGCTGGGGCACAAGGCTCTCTCCAAGTCCACCCATGGCTTAGAGGTTGGGGGGGAGCACCCAATGCCGCAGATGGCTGAATATGCAAGCCTCTTCATAACTAGATAGGTTAGGAAGCATCAGTCCCCCACGTTGCTTAGATAGGGCCATACGTTTATGGGATAGGAGAGGGCGTTTCTGCCTCCACACATAAGACATCATTAACGTATGGAAGCGGCCCATCAAACGCCTAGGTACAATATAGGGAATAGCACGAAAAATATACATCAGTTTGGGTAATAATTTTAGAAATAGCTATGCGACCCAGCCAGGAGACCTCGAAGTTAAGCCAATTCTTAGCTAGGGAGGAAAGATGCAAAAAAATTGGAGTGAAGTTAGTTTCAAATACTGTAGACAGGGTGGGGGGAAATATGAATGCCCAGATACGGCAGAGAATCCTTTACCCAGTCAAACGGGAAATTTCTTTTGCAAAGACGATAATGAGGAATGCGGTATATTAATAGGTAGGGCCTCAGATTTAGTCATATTTAATTTATATAATGAAGCTGAGCTGTTGTCATCTAGGATACGCTTCAGGGCTGGCAACGAGGTCTCCGGACTGGTGACAAATAGAAATATGTCATCCGCAAATAAACACAACTTATGTGTATAAGAGTGAAAAGTAATGCCTGGGAAATGGGAAGCATGTCTAATAGTATGTGCTAAAAGCTCTATGGCCATAACAAACATCAGAGGAGAAAGGGGACACCCCTGTCTTGTTCCATTAGTGATAGGGAAGGGAGAGGATAGAAAACAGTTGCTAAATACTCTTGCAGAAGGACCCCGATACAGAGCTAATATGGAGTGTAAGATGTTACCCTGAAACCCAAATTTAAGTAAAACTTCTTTCATATAGAGCCAGTGGAGCCTGTCAAACGCTTTCTCTGCATCCAGAGAAAGCATAACTAACTCTTCTCCAGTCCCGGATAAAAAGGTCCACCACATCTAAAATATGTTGCGTATTATCTGTCGCCTGGCGACCCAATATGAAGCCCATCTAGTCCGGGTGGATTAACGGAGGTAGGAGAGGATTCAGACGATCAGCTATCAACCCAGCATAAATTTTTAGATCAGTATTTAGTAGTGCTATAGGTCTATAATTCTTGCAATCTGAGTGATCCTTGCCAGGTTTGGGGATCGTTATTATTTGTGCTTCTAGCATCTCAGCCGGGAAGTTGCCCCCATCTAAACATTATTATATAGATTAGTAAGGAGCGGGGCCAGCTCCGACCGAAACGGGGAGTAAAAGGCATTAACAAAGCCATCCGGACCTGGGGCTTTGTCTCTAGGGAGGGACTTGATAACCTCTTCAATTTCTCGCTGAGACCAAGGGAGGTTAATTTGCTTCAGACTTTCAAGATCTAACGAGGAGAGATTAAGTTGGTGAAGGAAGGAAGAGATAAACAGTTCTGATGGCTGCGCTGTGTCTTTGTCATCCCGTATGTTGTATAATCTGGCATAATATTTAGCGAATTGGTTTGCTATGTCAGCGGGATTGTGAATCTTATTGCCCCTAAAGTCATGAAGGGTTTTCATTCGGTTTCTAGCTTGCTTCCCTCTGAGTTTACGGGCTAAAAGCCGATTGCACCAGAAATTTTATTCTACAGGTAATAGAGCCAATTTAGTAAGGGCTGATTTAATGCGGGATATAAAAAGTGTATTAAGCCGTTTCCTGATGTTGTTTATTTCTTTTCGGAGGGCTTTAGAAGGGCGTGACTGGTTTTGTGATTCTAGAGTGGTTAGAGTAGATTCAAGCGTATGCTGACGAAAAAGGTATTGCTTTTTCAAGCGTGCACCAATTTGGATAGCTGAGCCACGTAAAACTGCTTTCAGTGCACACCAATGGGTGGAGAGGGAAGTATCTTCCAGGTTATTCACCTGGATATATTGCGACAATGTTTCTGACAAGCCGAGCCTGGCCTCCAGGGAGGTGAGTAGATAGTTTAAGTGTTATTGTGGATTCAAGAAGAGACCAAAATGTAAAATTATAACAAATTTTCACAGCAGTGTCTGAATTATTGCTTACCATTTTCCCTGAATAGAAAAAGGCAACAGTCTTCTGATGTCTCATTGTTTACTAGTTGCTCATTGAAAGCCATGTTTGCAACAGTACATCCCCCAATGCTACTTTTCAACTACAGACAGCTGAGCAAATTGCCAGTTAGCACCAATTGTGGTTCACGTGAACCACAGGATAAACCCAGAGGGTGAGAAAAAGTTGGGTAACTTGATTATCTTTAAATTCTAGTGCCCTACCCTTGATGTATTTTTTTTCCTCTAGAGTTGTGTGTTCTTAAACGCAGATGACCGTGTCCAGTACCAATTTATGTAATATTTATGGTGGCATGAAAACGGCAGTTTGAGCTAATGTGCAGTTTACTCTTATCCCAAGCTCCCACTTTTCCTTCTTCTCACAAATATAAACAATTGGATATTTCTGAATATAGTTAGCAAACATCACAGTAGCACTGAGAATTGAGTTTATACTTAAAACATAGCTGTTTTAGGATCTACTGAACTATGATCTCTGTACAGATGTGGGACCTACAAAGCTTAACTGTCAATGCTGTTTCATCTGTTCAGCTGCCCACTGAGCACAATTGTGATTGTTATTGCCATCTGTCTGGCTGCTGGACCCTCTGCACCCAACTGTCGGCATATTAGACCTTCTAACGTCAAAATCCTTCATCGTTCCTCCATTACCCTGCACAATTTGGATCAATTGTTCCTTCCCATGCCTCCTTACCGACCTTCGTTAATACACATTCATCCAAATATCTCAATCATGAACCAATTTAATTTACACTCCACCACATTTCTCACCAAACTCATCTTCTCGCAATCATTTCTCCTTACCAAAATATTTCCCTCAATATTCCTCAACCTCCTTGCAATTACAGAAACTTGTCTCACCTCCTCTGACACATACAAACGCCTGTCTCACATTCTCCACTCAATCAAATCAGGCTTCAACTCCCAACATGTCACTGAAAATGCTCTCACAAAAGTGATCAATAATCCACTTACTGCTACGCTAAGGGTCATTTGAACATACTCATTCTCCTGGACCCCTCTGCTGCTTTTGACACTTGATCACCCTCTTTACCTACACATACTTCAATCCATTGTCCTTTGTGACGGTTCTTTTCTATTTCACTTCCTACCATTGAACTGCTCTTTTAGTGTTTCTACCTCTAGAACATCTCCCCTCCACTCCCACTATCCGTTAGGGTCCCAGAAGGCTCTGTTCTTGGCCCTTTAGTTTTTCACTGTACAATTCTCTTGGGGAACCAATTCACTCATTCCACCTCCAGTATCAACCTCTACGCAGAGCTCTTCCCCTGACCACTCTTCTGTAATATCTTGTGTAATGGTCTGTTATCTCCACACGGATGTCTCAGTGCTACATAAAGCTCAATATGTCCAAAACAGAATCTATCTTCCCTCACCACCTCCTTCACTATTAACACAACGCTCTCCTCATCCTCACAAGCCTGCTGCATTGGTGTTACAATTTACTCCGCCCTCCACTTTATTTCTCACATCCAGACTCAGTCCTGTTGACCTCACCTTAAAAACATTGCTATAATACATCCTTTTCTTACTCAACATGTTACCAAAACTCTTATCCATTATCTCATTTTAGCCACTGCAACCTCCTGCTATCTGGGTCATTCCACATCAGATCACCCCCAAAAAAAAAAAAAAAAAAAAGTCCACCACTCCTCAGATTTGTTCGAAAGATTTTTTTAGTGAGAGGATGTCAATACAACTATTTCTGCCAAATATCTCAAATGTCTGACAATTGATTAAATATTGTTTTCATTTAAATAATTTACTAATTGCGGCTTAATCTAGTTTATTTGAAGTATTACAGGTGTTTATTAAGGAATCACCACAAAACCTGGACCCCTAAAGGTAACTTCTTCCCGAATCTAAAAATCCAAACCAAATTACTTTATCTGCCTCATGTTTTGCGTTACGGCAGAAACACACGTTTGTTCGATTTTTTGAATAGAATTAAAAACGATTGCTTCAATCAACATTAGGCATCCCATATTTTATTTAATTTTGTATGGTTTTTGTTTTTCTTTGGGGGGGGGGGGGGGCGCAGTGTTAAAGGTATACATTACTACCACAAAAAAAGAAAACAAAAACCAGCAGGGTACTCTTTCATAGTGGAGAAAAAAAATTATGAAGTTGATGCTCAATTACTGGTGTACAGCATACATAATATACACATTGTTAAAAACCATACCAAAAAAGGTGAACTAAACGAAGGCAATGGGATAAAACTCCCATACAGGAAATGAAAATAAACTGATGGGAAGGGGATTCCTTTTAGAGAAACCAAAACTTAAGAGAAAGAGGGAGACACAGAAAGATAGTCAATCATGGCAGCTGCTCAAGAAAAGAGCACATTTGGTTGTCTTTTAAATACACACTGCCATATTACTGTCTACTCAATAACCATTGGATTACATAGCTGGGACCACTTTACAGATAAAGAAAAAAGTTTTGATTCCGAGAACAGACGTTTCAAATGCAGTAACCAATGATCCTGGAACCTCAGTCTGCTACCACCATGAAAAGTTTCTACTGCAAAGATATGAAGAATTTCAGAAAATATGCTGTAATCTGTTATCTCACAAAAAAAAGGAGCCAGAAAAGGCTTAAAAGTCACGTCACTGAAGTGGGCCTAAGAACATGGTGACTGTCAGCTTCATGCGATTATTAAGCCAGGACAGAAACTTTGCCCAAAATGCAGAATTCAACTGTTACACTGTAAAGGACGGACAGACAGATATGCCAGCAGAAGTAGTTGAAACCCCGGTGGAGGGTGTAACAACTAGCAGAAACAGATGAGCTTATACGCTGAACGAAAGTATTACAAAGCTTGGTTGTTCACCAGTGAAATTGCATGGGGTAAAGAGAAGACACCAGGAGACATACGCTAAAAGAAAGAGCAGGCAAGTACAGCCATTCAAGAAAAGCTTACTGAAATGTTGTCTCTTCCTAGTACATCACTAGAGTCACCCCAGAAAGTAAGCAAATGTTCAGGTTGTGATGATTTACAGAGTGTGATATATGAAATAAAGCAAAAGTGTGAAGAGGCGTCACAACAAGAATAAAAATATTAAATCTGGAACCAAACAGCTGGACAATTAAGCAGACTGTAGAAGAATTTAATGTCAGCCGTCTAGAAACAGCAAAGACTGTGGCAGGAACATGTTCTCATCACAGATTTCGGCCTATTAGTAATGATGAGCTACAGATATATCGATTGACAGACGACAAAGACAGCAGGAACAAGAGTTAGTGTCACTATGACCACAGTCAAAAAATGGAGACAAAAGTGATCTGCATCCTGGATCATACATAGCAGCAGTGTATGGTAACATCTGGTACATTAGTTATATCATTCAATGTAATGAGGAGGAACAAGATATGCTGGTACACTTCATGAAACGAAACCAATCAACAAATGTGATGTCCTGGTCTTCGAGATAAGTGTTTTGTTCCTTTTATTCACGTCCTCTGTGTAACGGAAGTGCCTACTATCCAAGGAAGTATTGGAAGGCAGTATACACTTTCTGCTGACCCTTTAAGGAAAATTACAGACTGTTACAACAAGTTCCGAACAAGGGAAAAAATGATCGTTGACTCAACTTCAGTTATGGACTAAAGTTATGTTGAAAGGTTTTAAATTTCATGGTTTCTTGTGTTACTTATGTATGCGGTACAACAGTAATCGAGCATCAACTTCATTATTTTTTCTCCACTACGAAACAGAGTACCCTGCTGATTTTTTTTTGTGCTAGTAATGTATATCTTTTTTTTTTTGAAACAGACATAAATCTTGTGTCATTTATAGGAAATTTTTGCAAGAACAGACTACTAAAATGTTTTAAAAGGTTGTAAATGCTCATTTGCATACTTATGGTTATGCAAAAAGTGTGTGTCTTGAAATGTACCCTTCAATTTAATCTACATTGCTCGATTACCGCGATCTGAAATGTGTGTTATTTAATCAAGCTATGATTTAGTTAGAGGGTTAAAGGACAAAATGCACAAAAATAAAAATCAGTGGGGGATGGTCAAATTGTTGTGGACAGAGGGAAACACATTCCGAGTGACATTTACGAATTTCTGTATGATCCAAGTAAAACAAGGTGGGTATGGACAGAGAAATATTGTGGGATGAACAGTCTATAGGGTAACATACATTATATGGTGTGTGACATTTATGCATCGCTGCACACTGGAAAGTATGGCACAGTTTGATGGGATGGTAAAGGAGCTGGATAACAGGCACTTTAGTTTTCCATTTCCATTTTTAATTCTAGCTCAAATTTTATTTTTACTTTTTTTTTTGCACTTGGGGCCTCAGAAATGCAGGTTGTTTTACTAACCGCAAAACAAATAAAAATATTTTCTAAAAGTGATTCAAATGTCAACTACCAAAAAAAAAATATATTTATTATTATTTATTTTTTATTAATTTCAATACTGAGGGATAGGACAGACATGGATTTAATCTCGCCTGCTGAATTAAGGCCAGCCCCTTAAGCAGGAAGTCACAGGTTTGCACTGATTCTGTACTGGAAGAACTGCATTCAAATTGAGTGCTTGGGAAACAAATCAAATGGTTACGGGGCACAGAGCTGAAAGCAGAGGAGTCAATGACACGCTTCCTCCAGTCAACACCTGAAATACTCCATTGAGGAAGCCACAAATGCTCCCTACAGCCCATGGAAGATTGCACACAGTTTGAGCTCTTTTATTGTTTATTTGTTTTATCCACTATTTATCTATACTTCTATTACATTTTTACTTGTGTCCCCTATTCCTCTATCAGTTTTCCACATTAACACCCTAATCTTAATTTTATACACACAATTTGTTGTTCACACGACACCGTGCAGAATTATCATTAATAGCAGCCTGAAGAATCAAACCAATTAAAAATGACCAAAGCTGCTTCTTTTAGCCTTCCACAGTGATTTATGTAAAAACAGGAAAAATTCATAGGACTGCTGCTTTAAGTTACCTCAGTATTCAAAAAAAGGCATGTCTACTGTAGCAAACAGATTACCTTGGCAACCTTTATGATGTCAGGTATGTTTAAGTAAGCCTGGACTGGAGGCAATCCCTTTCCAATCAGATAGGCTTCATCTGCCTTCTGTCTGTGAACTTGACCAGTGTCCTGCTCGGAGTAAACTGCGACTGTCCTTATTCCCAGTTCAGTGCATGCTCTGAATACTCTTGTTGCAATCTCACCTGTACAGAGAAGAAAAACAGTAGACAATAACATAAATCTGCACTTCTGCTATGTGCAGCCTTAGACCCATACAGTACTAATGAATGCATGGCCAAATTAAATTAAAACTTAATCACAAGTCTAATATTCATTTGACTAGCAGGCGCACCACCTAAAACGGTTACACTAAATAGAGAGCAAAGAAGAAATAAGCTGCATCCATAATAGCTTAATCTTAGGAGGGTCACCCAGAGGGGGGGGGGGAAGCACAGGCCAAACCAAAACACCACAATATTCACAGTGAAATAAAATTGAAGCGCTGAAGGATGCCTGACTCTGCAAATATTAACTTCACTATTTACATAATACAAACTTAATGTCTATAGTATAATGGTATAAGCAAGAGTGTCAGATTTCAAGTCAAGCAATGCTTTAACGATTACCTATGCTGTGAGGGGGGAGTTCTACTAGCCAAGCAAGTAGTATAGTTTGGTCTGGGACTCATGCCCTGTAATTACCTCGGTTGGCAACCAGCACCTTCTTGATTGGCTTGTACTCCACACGTTGCGTGCTCTGGAAGGCGACATTGAGCACAGAGACACGTTTAACACCCAGGAAGCTAAAGCCTCCTTTCACAAAACGGAGCTGCAACATCTATAGGAGGGTACAAAAGAATAGTATAGTTACATGTAGCAGACCACCACTATAACAATATAATTTCCTGAACTTCGCAACATTGTACCAAGCCATTGCGCCATGTCACATGAATGTTCTGTCTCCACAGTTTAAAAACTGCTTCATGTTCTGGAGAAAACATGGATCATGGATATAATTCTATTATAAAAAAAAAAAACCAACAACACACAATCACTAAACATTCATGCGCCTAAGTTTTAAAATAACGTTACATTTGGCAGTTGGTGATTACTACCGTCACTGGCAGCGTATTCAGGCAATTATCACAAGATGCCTAAAAGACATCACAAAAAGTGTTTAATTTGTATTTTGTTGGGCCATTAAATGAAGATCTACCTTATGAACCACTACAAACCCCAAAGAGCTGTAAAACAAAAATTAAGTGGGGAGGCACCCAGCTAGCTACATACGTCAAATTTTAACTGCCTCCTCTTTGTATGCTGTCATTTTTCCAGACCTATACAGAAGGGGATAATGGGAGGAAGAAGGGGGGGGGGGTGATGCTATAGTTATTATACTCTTGAAAAAATTAACATCGAATGTTTGCGTTAGACAATAGTGGGAATAAAAAAAAAAAATAAAAAAAACACGTTTGTATGCATTTAAAAAGGTTTGAAGGAGCAAGGTTACCACGCCTAGATATGGTACTATTAACCACAGCTATCAGTAAGTAGTTGCCTACCTACCACTCCATCTGTCTGGCAGCAACTTTTACCAGGGGAAAGCTAACAGGTATTTCAAAATTATCTCCAAAATTGTATTTATTTTTTTTCTTCCAAAATTTGAACCAAGTGTATAATTTTGTACAGAGTCTTTTTAGGACATTGAAGGAAAGTAAACAATAAGAGCACAGATATCCAACTACACAACATTCTGGGGTTGAAAAAAAATCTGTGCAAGTCACCTAATGAATATGAAGGAGGTTGATGCACATGTTTACTAATCAATATGTGATTTACTGTCTTCATCCAATACAAAGTATACACAGTTTAGATTAGTATTTGTTGTGACTGAATATAATAGGTACATTTTACCATAATATAATCGTGCTTCGCATTAGCAATCAATCTTGATCAATAAACTTCACTCATAAACTTCATGTGGGGGAAGGGGGGGGGGGATTTTTTTATACTCATTAATTTCCTTTCCTTGAAATTCTCCATGGCAGCCCTCAAAATGGGTTAATACCCTACTCAGCAGAGTTGTAGGGAGGAAGAATTTTCCCCACTTGAAGGGTATATAAGGTGGCTCCTCCTCCATCCTGGTGTCTTTAGTAAGGTCTAGAGTTATCCTTCTACGTCACTATATTACACAGGTGGGAAACATAAGGGCTGCCATGTAGTATTTCAAGGAAAGGAAATTAACGAGAGTATTAATTAATTTATTATTATTTATAGGGCGCCACTAGGTATCCATAGCGCCGTACAGGGACAGACAGAAATACAGTACATGGTGAGACATGACGGAACAGTTAACAAAAAGCACAGTAACTCGGAAAGCTCAAAGTACAGCTATGACAGGCGAGAGTCCCAGCGGGGTAGCTAGAGGGGTAGAAGGGCCTCACGGAAGAGACAAGGAGCTGGAGAGCAGAGTTAAGGTGGTGGAGAACAGAAGGAGGAGGCCCTGCTCGAAGGAGCGTACAATCTAATATAATGCTTTAATATAATGCTCCAATTTTCCTTTTCCTACTCCATGGCAACCCTCACAATAGGAGATACCAAAGCCGTAAAGAATAGTAGGGCGGACAATAAATAGACAGACAATACCAAAAAGAATATTTATTTAAGCAGTTTGTTGGAGGACTTTCCTTCCAAAAACTGTGCATGAGCAGCGGCCGATACATCCAGTAAATGTTTAGAAAAGGTATGCATTGAGGACCACCCAGCTGCCTTTCGTGTCTGTTGCTGATGTCTGGACCCTGTGTGCCCAAGAGATAGCCCCTGCCCTCGTTAAGTGCGTCTTCAGCAGTCCAGCACTTCATGCTCGTTCCCCCTGTAGGCCTGTGCAAATACCTCTTTGATCCAACTTGTCAACGTGGGTTTGGAAGGAGCACATCCTCTGCGAGACCCCCTCTGGAAGCACAAATATTTGCTTTGTCTTTGAGATTGTGCTCTAGCAATACATAGCACTGACTACATCCAGAGTATGAAGCCGTTTTTCTTCATTAGTTGGGTGTGTGCAGAGTGATGGTAGAACTCTAGATTGATGTGAAAGGAAGAGACCACTTTTGGTAGATAGCCTGGGTTAGTTCTCAAAGCCACTTTAGCCATATAAATTGTTGAGAAAGGGCTCTTCACACCCTGTATGTCTCCCACTCGAAGAGCCAAGGTGATTGCCACTAGAAAATGTACTTTTAGAGTGAGCCACTTGAATTGTTCTGCAATTGTTAGAATGGATCCAGCATCCAGAACTGTATTAAGGTCCCAAGATGCTAGGAACAGTTTTATTCTCGGCCGCAACCTTTTCACTGCTTGGCAGAACTCAATAAGCTTTCATGATGCCAGTTTGATATCAAGCAGAATGCTAAGAGTGGATATCTGTACCTTTACTGTTGAGGGAGCTAGTACCTTACAAAGCCATCTTTCAGGAACTCTAAGACCATCGGAACACTGGCTCTCATGGGATTACTTTCCTGTCCTTTGTCCAGAAAATGAATCTTTCCAAGATCTACAATTTAATACAGGAAGAGTTCATTTTCCTTGCTTGATGTTGCCATAAGATCTATTTTGAGAAACCCGAACTTTTGACTTATTAGCTGAAAAACTTCCTTGTGAAACACCCGTTCTCCAAGATGTACTATGTACCTGCTTAGGTAGTCCGCCAGGACATTGTCCTTGCCCGCCACATGGAGGGTCGAGAGTGATTTAAGGTTCCTTTGTGCCCGCACCATTAGGGTGGTTACTTCTGTAATTGCTCTGCTTTTGGCATTGCCTTGTTTGTTTATAAAGGCCAGTACAGTTTTGCTGTCTGAGAATATTCTTAGACACTTGAACCGTAGACAGGCCTGAAAGTATCTGACCAAATCTATGACTGCCCTCATTTTAAAGATGCTTCACTGAAGTTTTCTTTCTCTTCCTCCAGCCAGGTGCCCTGCTTTATCATTTGGTCCATGTGAGCTCCCCAGTCCATGAACTGGCATCCATCGAGACAAATGTCCAGTCTGGCACTGAGGCACACCCTGATCTTAGGCCCAGATGCTTCCATCAAATGGAGGTATTGTCTGCCTTCTTTGGATGGTTGAGCATAAAATCTAGTGATCCTACAGTCTGATCTCATTTGGCATAAAGACTTAATTGAAGGTTCATGTGCCATCTTGCCCACAGAAGAATGCCTGTAGTAGAGGAGAATATTCCCAGAAGACAGAGGCAGTTTCATGCTAAAACTCGTGTTAGAGTTTGAACCTGATGTGCCAAAGAATGAATTTTGACCAGTCTTTCCTGTGAGAGGGATACTTTGTCCTGCTCTGTATCTATTTGAAACCCCTAGAAACAGGAGTTGCTGTAAGGGTACCAGATGACTTTTTGATGTGTTGATCAGCCAGCAGTGTTATTGTAGAAAGAACTACTTGAGCCGTGTTTCGCTCTGAGTACTGCTATCAAAACTATTAGGACCTATGTAAAGGTTCTTGGGAACCTGGCAATGCGGAATGGGAGGCAAGTACACTGAAAAAGCTTTCCCTGTACACAGAATCTTAGAAATTGCTGGTGTTCGGTTGTGGAAAAAAAATGCATCTTTCAGATCTATTGCGGTCAAGGAGTCTTTTCTCTATCCCTTTGAGGATGAAGTTGATTCCATACGGAAACGCCTTGCTTGTACGAAACAATTGAGGGAGCGCAAGTCCAACACAGTCCAGAAGGTCCCCGATGCCTTTTTAGCCAGAAACAGCTTTCAATAGAATCCCATTCCTTCCTGGCCTGCCGGAACTGACACACAATAGCTTCGGCTTCCACCAGAATTCTGAGGCAGTCTCTTAGGGCTTGTTGCACTATAAAAGATGTGTTCCGTGATTGGATAAATATGCTTCCTTGTGGCCAGGCCTGAAATTCAATGGCGTAGCCTTTGACCACTGTCTTGAACACACCGATCTTTCGTGGTCTGTTTCCAAATCTCTGCAAAAACGCACAATCGCGTCGCCGACTGGATCTGAATACAGTCATTGGGTCCTCTACCATCATCGTTTACCCCGTATTATTTTAAAGGGCTGAATAGACTGCTATGGTATTCGGCTGTCTGAAATACGGTCTTTCCAGGCCTATATGCACAAGCTTCTCTAAATTGTTGTCTAGATTAACTAAGGAAAAGGTTTTCTCCTGCTGTCTTAAGGTAGGCAATTAACTTGACATCACAGGCTGTACAGACAGGAGTTAGATTTGTTTTGTACAGTACCCCTATGGAAACTGTGCAAGGAAAAGGATCAAGCAAGGCTAAGAAAATACTAAGTACCGAACTACCTAAAGCAAATTCAAATAAAACACCCCTACGGCCTTACCTTGGGGTGTCCTCTTGGTCCATCTGTGCAGGTATATCCTTTGAGTCCTGAGGTATGCATGCAGCTGATTAAAACATTAGCCCCTCATTAAGGGCTTTAGCTGTTTATAAGGAGTGCCAGCTGTGACCATCTTTGGGAGTCCAGTCTGCAGCTAGTCAGTGTATGAAAACACTATGTCCCTAGTAAAAGGGTCTTTAGTTCTTAGACTTCTAGTCCTCTCTATAGGAGAGGAACCTGTAATGCCGGCATTTCACAGGAACCAGACAGCGGCCTCCTTATTCACAGCTCCATTGCTGCTCCTTGATTCAGAACAGGGGGAACAACTGACCATCAGGTTCCAGCATTACACAGGCCCCGCTACGGCTACTTCACGTGTAATCAAGGAAGCATCCGAGGAAAAGACAGACCTAGATGCAAGCAAGCCCCGAAAACAAAAAACAAGCAACACACTACCTAACTCACTGAGACAGGGGGAAAAAAAACCAAAAAAAAAACAAAAAAAAAACACCATGATGGAGAAGCCACCTTTTATACACTCCATGTGGGAAAATGTTTCCAGTCTGCAACTCAGTTGGGTAGGGTATTAACCCATTGTGATGGCTGCCATGGAGTAGGAAAACAAGTTTACTGTTACTATAAACTCGTTACTTATAAAATAGTTTATCTCCAATGCATGATTTAGAACTGCTCTAACCTTAATAAAATGGTTTGATCAATGCTATATTGGTCTTGCATTTACAGTAACAAATATGCTTATCAATACATTCAAGATTCTAACATTTACAGTATGAACAATGCTACATAAAGGTTACACAATAGTACTCTGGGAGCATGTGCAGCCCTTTTAAATGTTGGAGCCGCATGTATAACAGGTTGACCATCACTGCATTAGCTTGCTTTAAGAATCTTTGTTATTTTGCCGAACGCTCACCTGCTACTGGAAATATATTGCTGTTGTCTTTAACAATGTTATGTATCATCGTCATTTTCACCCACCTAGCCAAAACTGTAAAGATATACAGTAACAAGGCTAGAAATCGATTGCATCAAAGCCGTAGGTTTCTACTTACATGGCACTTGTGTGGACCACAGTCAGTATAAAAAATTAAATGTTTTTGTAAGGTGCCACAGTGAACTGCTGCGCCAGACAATGTGAAACAAGACTACATAAAACCCAGCTCATGAGAGAGAGCCCTTTAGTGGGAAGCACACCATCCTCCAGCTCCTTTTTGCCTTATAGACAGATTTGTTTGTTCTAGCTTATTACACTATTTTTGATTACAGTAACTATATTGTTTTAACTTTTGACTTTATAATGGTAAAGAGCAACC
Organism: Mixophyes fleayi; assembly: GCF_038048845.1. Classification (NCBI taxonomy): domain Eukaryota; kingdom Metazoa; phylum Chordata; class Amphibia; order Anura; family Limnodynastidae; genus Mixophyes; species Mixophyes fleayi. Next base: position 50,210,230 of record NC_134411.1, on the reverse strand, counting down.
CTTTTGAAGGTTAGGCAACTTGATACACTGCAGGGTTTATCACTTGTCTGGCGTTACCCACCTTGCTTTGAGATTTTTAAAGTGAAATAAGGTAACAAGATGTTTCAAAATGTAAACTGATTTAAGGAAAAAACGAGCTGGCAATCAAAAAAAAAAAAAAAAAAAAGGGGGGCGGGGGTGTATTTCCAAATTAAAAAAAAAAAAGAAAAAAAAAATTTTGCACATGATTTCACACTAAAGATTGGTTTACATACCAGTTTCTTTCCAATTTCTCATTGGAAAGTGAGCTTTTTAACCGCTGGACACTGGAATGTTCATTACATGCTAGAATATTCCCCCCCCCCCCCCCCCCACTCTACTTACCCTTTGAGAGTTTAAAAACAGGTTTAATAACGGTATAGGTATATATCTATCCATCTATATATCTATATATCTATATATCTATCTATCTATCTATCTATCTATCTATCTATCTATCTATCTATCTATCTATCTATCTATCTATATATCTATATATCTATATATCTATCTATCTATATATCTATCTATCTATCAGGAATGATTTAATATTCAAGTTTGTAAATAGTTTTAGGATTTTTATACAGGAGTCACAGAAATTTGAACTACCATCTGAACAAGTAATTATGTTCATGAAAGCTTATGGTAAATCTGTGTCAAGATTCTTATGAGATGTTAATGGATATAGGCAAGACTGTTAGTGTGAAATGTCTGGTTAGGTCTATTAAATTTAAAATGTCCTATACAGAGGTGATATACAGGCTTTATTAACTAAACAATTTTCAAAAATATTTTTAAGAACTGGTCATGCTTGCTATACTGAAGTATGTAGTCAAAATAAATCTAAAAGGCATTGTGAAGCTGTCTTCCAAAGATGTAAGATACAGAATAACATGGCTAAAACCTGTTTGTATAGCTATTTTAAAAATAGCATGTATAAATTAATGTAGGCTATTGCAGAATGTTGCACTATGCTTGGTAGTTACAGGCTGGTCTGAGACACAGCTTCTGGTCTAACTGCTTATATTAATTGCCATACATTTTACTACCTGCCTTCTTTGCCTGAGTTATATGTAGGGTCTATGGATTTGACAGCCACAGTCCATCTGCTGACAAAACTTTTATGTCTGCATTAGTAGGTATTTTAACAGTTGCAAAGTGTCAGATTGTCAAAAAATGGCTCCAAAATAAACCACCTACTGGGTCAATGTTGAAGTCAGAACTTCTGAAAAGAGCATATTTTGATACAAGAAATAATTTTATTTGACCCAAAAGAAAGTTGACCACAAAAATTGTGATCACTTTATTAAAGGGTGCAATCACACAGAATTGTTTTAGGAAGCAAAGTTTTAAAAATAGGAAAAGGGGAACTTTATCTTCCTGTCGAAGTCAGCAAATTGGATAAAGTCATTTCAATTAAAGTCTAGCAAACTTGGTTGTCTTTGTCTGAACAGATGCATACGGTACGCTACAGCGTACAAGGGCACGCTACGGCGTGAAAGGGCGTGCGCATCCACTACACGTGGCAGCAACAGTAATTGGTCTTTTACCATACATTCGCACAAACACGCATGTTATAAAATAGTACACATTAATGGTAGTTGCAACACAGTCAGTTATGTCGAAATATAGTAGTATTTATATGTTATATCAGAGTTACATGCATATTAGTGAAATACACGGAATAGGTTGAAGGAATAACATCATGAGTGGTATCATACTGAACCTTGTTACATATCCTACTGTTTGGTTCACTCTGCGAGGGAATCGCAGAGTGCATACACAAGTTATGAATGATAGGGAATTATGAACTACTTAAGACTAAGGAATCTTGGCGGGAAGAGCAGAGCATACCCCCTGCTGAGATGACCCCCTCCTTTGGATTCCTTTGTATGGACTGGCCAATGATGACGACCCCTGGACCTTCCTTAGACCTGGACCAATAGATGCAAGCTATTCCATCTTCATTGTATTACTGTATGTGATTGTGTATATAAGCAGCAGCTTGTGATCCAGAGGGCAGACATCTTGTCCCCAGACTTCAGGATTGAATGACTGCACTGGATCCAGAGCGCCTGCGATAAGTAACGGCTGTATTTACTATTACTTCGCTTGAGCATATTATTCTACTTATTGCGAATAAATCTTTGTGCTTTGGAAACACAAATCGAGGTTCGACAATCGTTATTGGTTAGCGACAATACGCACATAACATTCCTGTGCTAGAAACCCAACTACATTATAAATATTTTTATATAAAAAGCACCGACATATTACACAGTGCTCTATGTGGAAGGGATATCACAATAATTATATACAATGACATGAAACAGAAGCTAAACATGGTCCCCCACAACCAGAGAGTTGTGGGGGAACACAGGATACAGAAGATGGTGGAACAATTATATTTTCTGGTGTGGATAGTGTGAATGCTTATTGTTATACAGCAGCCTTATTAGCCTCTAATACAGTAGTCATTGACAACTGACAGTACTGTGTAACTACCAATGATGTAGTATGGTTGGAATAAAGAGAAGCAGCAGAAGACAAAACAAACCAGTGACTGTAGAGATCTTAAACCAGCAATCTGCTGGCAGACATAACTGTTCTGACTAGATCATAACAGTCCTTCCTCTTCCAGTTTTAGAGAAACTCTGGAGGTTAACTGGAATAACTGTATTGACCACTGTCCAGCTTTCTTCTGGAAATAGAGCCAGGGAAGTTGGCCTCATGTTCATTGGCAGCTGTTGTCACAAAAGGATGGAAAAAAAAAAACGACATTTAAACTCACTGGATTCAATAGCTTAACTGACATTGTATTCAGTAGATCTTCTAAACCACCCTGAGAAGGTAGTGAGAAATTTTGGTGGTAAGTGTCACACCAAATCCAAATTGTGACATATTGGGCCTGATTCATTAAGGTACAAAAATACAGAAAAGTGCCATATTTTGCATAACATTGCTCTGCACAGGCTTGCCAATGGACTATACACAAGTGAACGCAAGTGTATCCAATTTATCTCTGAACGCAAAAGGATACCGAAGGCCAAATACAATTTTAAGGACAGAAAGGGGGAGTAATTCTGTTTATGCAGTCAATTTTCAGTGAGGGCATGCCAAGGGCAAGCTTGTGCACATCCGTCCGATTCAAGCCCAGGGAACGTGTCAGGTACGCAATTTTCAACCGTATCACCTGCATCAGCAATAGGGCAGGTGCAAGTCCCAAGTGATCGTGATGACAATCGTATGCATGCTAAAATCTGATTGCACTCAAGCAGTTGGGAAAATGTATTTTATGTACAGTAGCATTCCGAAAATATCTCATGATTGAAAAAAAAAAAGGTTCATATATTTCATTAATGATTATAACAGGTGTTAATTTATTTCAACTTCTGATGGGAAAAATTATACACACACTTTATACATTGTATGCATTCCACAGTTTGATGCGTCTGTCTGCATACAGCCAGTGCTGTACAGTCAGAGCATATTTATACCCATATTAAATCAGAAACAATTATTTTTTTTATGGAGATCCTCCTCTCGTTGAATACGGGTAAACCTGCTGGTATTTTCCGTCAGTTAAGAAAAAAAAAAGAAAAAATTACTTTCCTTTTTGAACCAGGCCCAATATATCTGTGGGATGATGATCTGGGAGGTAAAGTACCGAGCCAGCTAAGGTGCAGCCATTTCCAACTGTCTTCCGCATGCAGTCATGTTATTTTTTTTGCTGATTTTTAAGATGTATTTGTGTGGAGAGTGCATAACACACCAGTTTCACATCTCTGGATCAGACATAAGTCTCATGAAACTATCCTGTTATTAACCTTAATCCAAGGGACACCAGGTAAAGCTCTTTATTACATTAAAAAAAAAAAAAAAAAAAAAAAAAAAAAAAGGGGGCGTGGCTTGGTAGCCATCTTAGGAGGTCGCTGGTCACAGAAGCTCCGTCTACCAAAATATAAACCAAGTTCTTTTTGGCTACCTGTCCCTTCTGACAAAGGGGTACTTACCTTGATTCAGCGTCGGAACATAGGCGCTGCAGATTGGGTCCGGTCTCGAGGCTGGGGTCGCGCCATTTCAGAGGAGAAACGGCATTTTCCCTTTCGCGCGGGATCGCGCTGACGGCCCCTGGACACCAGACGCAGAGTCCTCGTGGACCCACCGCCTGAAGTGTGGGATCTGGCTGACCTGGTGAGTCTCAGGGGGGATAGTTCGCTGGCCCACATCTGGAGGGCTAGAGACTGAGGGATCCAGCGCTTGACGGGTCGCAGCCCCGGCGGTGAATTGATTGGCGGGAGCGCCATTTTAACTGCCTCTCAGAGCCTCCATACATCCCTTGTCGGCGCTGGAGCCCTGTACAAGAAGAGATCTGCGGCTTAACTGTGGCGCCCTGTGGTCCTGTGACCCCAGAAACAAGAAGATCCAGACAGTCTTGGAGGTGCAGAGGGTGAGTGCATGGAGAATAGCACCCCTATCTTAGTCTAAGCAGATTACCTCACTGTATACCCCCTGATAAAGGATCGACACATACACCATCATAACACAGTAGTATGCTGATTACAATACTCCAGTGCTGAATAGTTTCTCCTCAACAAGTATAAACTTATTCAGTGGCATTAGAAGACTAGATTTCCCATATAATTCCGTACAGGAATAAACCAGCTCTCTATCCCCATCTAGTGGCTGTCCTTCATATTGCACTCAGTATTGAACATATATATTGGAAAATTTCTGAAATTAATGACTGTCATCCAATCCAGTTATACAATCCTCTCAAGTGGACGGAGGTGTAAATCGTGCATTATGCAGTAACAATGGTCCCGTCTCCATAGACATGGCTGAATAGCATGTCCCCCCTGGGGGAAGGGGTCTCGGGGCTCCGCAGAATCAGGATTCCTATGTAAAGCAACTTCTGAATGCAAATTGTGAATTAATGATTACACAAGGGGATTAAATGGGGAAGGATAAGAAAACACCTCTAAAGAAAACTCAAAAAAAATCGAAAGAACCCACGACGCAAGTAGCTTTTCATCAACTCTTCTCTAGCAAAGCTTCCCTAGCTGCTACCCCAGACTCACCTCAACCAACCGACTCCAACATGCCGGGGTCATCACAAGTGTCGCCCTCTAGATCAGCCTCTAGCATACACGATAAAAGTGACCTGGAGGAAATCTTAACGCATTTAAAAACCTTACCCACTAAATTGGACTTTCAGGCACTTGAAAATAAAATCCAGAAGACCCTCCAGTCTCAGTTGGCCTCATTTAAAACTGACCTCACCCAGGTGGCTGATAGGGTGGTATCGCTTGAGGAAAGCAAGGAGGCGATGGACTCTCGTATTGACAAACTCCAAGATCTTGTCATACATCAAGCAAAAGATGCTACAGAGTTTCGTAAGAGACTAGATTACATTGATAACAGAGGGAGAAGAAATAATCTTAGGATCAGAGGAATACCAGAAGATGTTCCCCCTCAGGGCATCATAGATGCGCTGACTAAGATTTTCAATGAACTCTTGGAAGCAGACCCAAATGAGCAAATTATATTCGATAGGGCCCACAGAGCCCTGCGGCCAAGAGGTGCACAGTCTGATAAGCCTCGTGACATCATCTGTAGACTTCATTACTATACAGTGAAAGAAGCAATATTAAGAAAAGCTCAAGGTCTTTCAAATCTAGAATTCAACGGTCACGAGATTCAGATATTTCAAGACCTGTCGTGGTCCACCCTGCAACAAAGAAGGCTTTTGAAACCCCTCACTGATGAACTCAAGAAATGCTCCATAAGATTCCGTTGGGGATTCCCCTTGAGTATCCAAGTGAATCTAGAGGGTAAAGTCTTCGCTCTCCACAATCATTCAGAAATAGATTCATTCTGTGAAAGTCTTAACCTTCCCAAAATATCCATCCCGGATTGGCAGAATCCAGCATCTCTGCTGCCCTCACTTCCTTCAACAAGTCAAAATGCCTGGCACAAGGTTTCAAGAAATAGAAGGCGATCTCGCCCATTGGACATCTCTGAGGATCAGGAGGGGACTTGAAAAGATGACCTGGGTTGTCGATGCCACTTTCTACAGTTCATATTCGTCCCATCATCTTTTGGAACTACATACATGTTGACCTAGATTCCAAGCTGATGTGGTCATAGTTCTAGGATATAGCCTAATAGGGAAAACGGTTCCCCCCTTTCTCTCTATATATTTTCACAAGTTCACATATGCATTTTCTATGTACTTAATACTTCTTGTTTCTAAAATACAGTTGCTTCATACGTAATATATAAGCAGGGTTTATTTTCTATTCCTCTGCTCCTTTATACACACCAATGCCTGGTTGGTGCTGCCCCGACACCCCCCCTTACCCCACTTAACTACGTCCTGTAAATTTGTCCAGAGGGTTGGTTTCTTTTCCTTACTCCTCTGGTATTTGTGACGGTTGTCTCCAAATTCAATCATTACAGATTCTATGTTCTTAATTGTAAATGTGATGATTTCCTTGTTTTTTCTATGTCTTTTTTGTCTGTCTGTCTTTATCCTCCCTTTTCCTCCCTTCCCTCTCCCCCCAACCTATTGAAACTCTATTTCAGATAAACTCTGAGGAAAAATGGTCGCCACTCGATGAATTCATCTACCAGATTCCTGAAAAGCCTGATTCAACGTTCTTCTCTCTGAAGAGATTCGACAATGGATAAGTTAAAAATTATTTCCATAAATGCTAGGGGTTTAAATGTTCCGCAAAAGAGATCAAGCCTACTACACACACTTCATATAGACAGGGTGGATGTAGCTTTTATACAAGAAACTCATTTTAAGAAAGACTTATCCCCTAAATTTGGTAATCACCATTATCCAACAGGCGTTTTTAGTAATTATTCTTCCAGTAAGACGAGAGGAGTAGCGATATTATTTGCTAAACGCCTCCGACTGACAGAACTCTCTGAGACCATTCTAGAGGAAGGTAGAGTTTTAATGGTTAAAGTTAAGATTTCCAACCAATTATTTACCTTTGTCAACATATATGCACCAAATAGCTCTCAGGCCTCCTTCATAACTAGAACCTTGTCTCGAATTGGGGACCAACTTGAGGGTGTGGTGGTGTTGGGTGGAGATTTGAATTGGGCTCTGACTCCTCAAATAGACTCGTCCACTGGTGCCCCTAGGACATCTTTGAGGGATGCTCGTAGGGTCAGAGGAGAGTTCCATGACCACCAGCTGGCTGACGCTTGGCGTATTTTCCATCCTTCTGACAGGGATTACACCTTCTTCTCACATCCTCACTCCTCTTATTCCCGGATTGACTATCTTTTTATTAATCACAAGTTTCTTGACTTGGTTGAAAACTCTTGGATAGGGCAAGTGACTGATTCCGACCACGCCCCGGTCTATATGATTATTAATATGGCTGTTCCCCCTCCCAGACAATGGATGTGGAAGTTTAACGAATTACTTTTACAAGACAACCATTGTAAAGCCCAATTAGAGTCTTCTCTTGATGAATATATCTCTATAAATGATAATGGAGAGACTTCAAAATTGGTAGTGTGGGAGGCTCACAAATGTTTTATCCGGGGTAAATGTATACAGCTGGGTACTTTTCTCAAAAAACAGAAAGCTGAGGTTAGAGATGCCCTCCTTTTAGACATTAAAAAATTAGAGACGGACCACAAACAGTCTCTCTCCCCCGAGATTTTAGTGGAGTTACAAAAGAAACGTTCTACTCTAAACAAACTGTTGAATGATAGAATGAAATTGGCCTGGAGAAAATGCAGAAATAAATATTTCCAATGGGGTGATAAACCAGGACGCCTTTTGGCAAGAGCTTTACGAGCCCAAAGATCCCTTACTTACATTCACTCGATCCAAGATAATAAGGGAGCCTTGAAACACAGACAAAAATATAGCGGGAGCCTTTCGGAAATATTATTCTCATTTATATAACATCAGGCCCTCCCCTTCAAGTAATGATGAGGACTCTAGGCTACAGGAGATAAACAAATATCTGAGAGATATCAGTTTCCCCAGGATCTCACAAGAAACTAGGGACATGCTCGATTCCCCTTTCACTTTTGAAGAATTGTCAGAGGCCATTAAATCCTCCCCATCAGGGAAAAGCCCTGGCCCAGACGGCTTTTCAATCTCATACTATAAAGCTTTCATGGAAAAACTTGGTCCCATTCTTCTAAATGCTTTTAACGATGTTTCCAGTGTAAATAGTTTCTCGCCCCAGTCTTTGGAAGCTCACATTACGGTCATCCCTAAGGAGGGAAAAGATCCCGCTTTATGCCCCAGTTATCGTCCGATTTCTTTAGAGATTAATTTGGCAAATAGTTTGACATCAATATTTAATAACCGGTTGAAAGTGCTTCTACCTAATTTGATCTCTAACGATCAGGTGGGATTTATCCCTGGAAGAGAGGCAAGAGACAATACAACTAAAATAATTGATCTCATACACACAGTCTCCGTCTCCTCGGTCCCCACGGTCCTCCTGTCAACAGACGCCGAAAAGGCATTCGATAGGGTGGATTGGTGTTTTATGAGAGGGATTTTAGGACATATGGGATTAGGCCCCTCCTGTCTAAGTAAAATTCTAGCCTTATACAGCTGTCCCTCAGCTAAAGTCAGAATAAACGGTATTCTATCAGACTCCTTCTCTATCTCTAACGGAACTCGTCAGGGCTGCCCATTATCACCTTTGATATTTGTATTATGCATGGAAGCTCTGGCGAGGGCTATTAGGTGTAACCCTGACATTTCGGGTCTGAAGATTGGAAAAAAGGAATATCGTTTAGCTCTATTTGCTGATGATCTACTGGCAATAGTCACAAATCCAGTCATCTCTCTCCCTAACTTAATGTCTGAATTTTTAAAGTTTGGCCATCTCTCTAACTTTAAAATTAATTATTCCAAGTCTACCGCACTCAACATTTCCGCTCCGGAACATACGATTGCAGGTCTTAAGGATGCGTTCCCATTTAAATGGCAAGAGTCACATATACGTTACTTAGGAGTTTCCATTGCAAAAAATAATGAACATCTCTTCCGTCTGAATTACTCTCCATTATTGTCTAAAGTTAAAAAAGAATTAGGCTCATGGTCCCTTCCGAAGTTTTCTTGGTTTGGCAGAATGGGTATCATAAAAATGAATATATTACCCAAGGTATTATATATTATGCAAGCATTACCGATTCAGATCCCGAAGGTATTTATTGACAATCTCCAAAAACTCATTAGTGGATTTGTCTGGGGAGGAAGAAAACCCAGATTTAGACACTCTATTTTATATAGACGAAAGCACCAAGGAGGAGTTCAATTACCCATGTTTCAAAGCTATCTCCAGGCAGTTTATTTAAATAGAATCCTAGAGTGGACCAGAGGAGGAGAGGATAAACAATGGGTAGAGTTGGAGTGTAATTTCAGTGGAAATCATCTATGTACTCTACCATGGTTGCCTAGAGTCCCTAGGATAAACCACCCTACAATCGGGCCCACTCTGAAAGTGTGGAATAAACTTCGCACCTGGAGTGGTGTGGGGTCAGTCCCCTCCCCTTTGACCCCTATCGTGTGCAATCCAGATTTTCCTCCTGGCTTGTCCAGAAATGCATTTGAGAAGTGGTCGAAAGCTGGGATTGTCAGCCTCAGCCAGCTGGTGGTCAAAGGGAAATTCTGTTCTTTTCAGGAGCTCCGGTCTACTTATTCGCTTCCCTCAAGTGAGTACTGGAGATATTTACAGGTGATGCACTATGTTAAATCAGTGAGAGGCAGCATTTCCCTGGCTAGGGAACCTACTCCCTTTGAGGCTCTGTGTCTATCTAAAAACACTCCCTCCCATACCATTTCAGGTATCTACAAAATCCTAATGAATGCTATATTTCAAGCAGCTCCATCCTATACTGGTCCATGGGAGAGAGACTTAGCACCTTATATATCACAGACCTCATGGCCCAAGATTTATCAAAACACACATAGTTGCTCTGTGAGTGCCTCGGTCATAGAAACCCATTATAAACTTCTGACAAGATGGTATAGATGCCCCTCCACACTACATAAATATCACCCTCAGGTGTCCTCATTATGCTGGAGATGTAACGGAGCCTTTGGCTCTTTGGTGCATATATGGTGGGAATGTCCTCATATTACTCCCTTTTGGGATGAAGTTATCAGGCTCTCTAAGACCATTGTTGGTCATGAGGTTCCGGTAGACCCGGGTTTTTGGCTTTTATCTCTCTAACATTCATCATCATCATCATCATCATCATCATCATCATCATTTATTTATATAGCGCCAACATATTCCGTAGCGCTTTACAATTGGGGACAAACGTAATAAACTAATAAACAAACTGGGTAAAACAGACAAAGAGGTGAGAAGGCCCTGCTCGCAAGCTTACAATCTATGGGACAATGGGAGATTGACACATGAGGTTAAGTATACATTTTGCATCTTGGCCCAGCCAGACTGCAAAGGTAGGGTGACTCATAAGCTAAATGATCCTGTCACACAACAATGTTGGTCCGGGGGTAGTTGTCTTGTGTGAAATTGTGTAACAGGCTAAAGGTAGTGAGGTTAAGATGGTGGTTGAGGAATATTATAAGCTTGTCTGAATAGGTAGGTTTTCAGAGAACGCTTGAAAGTTTGTAGAACAGAGGAGAGTCTTATTGTGCGAGGGAGAGAGTTCCATAGAGTGGGTGCAGCCCGAAAAAAGTCCTGTAACCGGGAATGGGAGGATGTAATGAGGGTGGATGAGAGACGCAGATCTTTTGCAGAACGGAGTTGCCGAGTTGGGAGATATTTTGAGACAAGAGAGGAGATGTATGTTGGTGCAGCTTTGTTGATGGCCTTGTAGGTTAGTAAAAGTATTTTATATTGGATTCGGTAGAAGACAGGCAGCCAGTGTAGAGACATACAGAGTGATTCAACAGAGGAATAGCTATTTGCAAGGAAAATCAGTCTTGCCGAAGCATGCAAAATAGATTTTAGGGGTTTGAGTCTGTTTTTGGGAAGACCAGTAAGGAGGGAATTGCAATAGTCAATGCGGGAGATGATTAGTGCATGAATTAAGGTTTTAGCAGTGTCTTGTGTGAGATATGTGCGGATTCTGGAAATGTTCTTTAGATGTATGTAACATGATTTAGCTATAGAGTCAATGTGGGGAACAAAGGATAGGCGTGAATCAAGGATTACACCTAGGCAGCGAGCTTGTGGGGTGGGATTTATGGTCATGTTATCAACAGAGATAGAAATGTCAGGTATGCTCTTGTTGGCGGGTGGGAATATTATTAACTCTGTTTTAGAAAGATTAAGTTTGAGTTGACGAGAGGACATCCAAGATGAAATGGCAGAAAGACAGTCAGTTACACGGGACAACACAGATGTCGAGATATCAGGAGAGGATAGATAGATTTGGGTATCATCCGCATAGAGATGATACTGAAAGCCAAAGGAACTTATTAGATTTCCAAGAGAAGCGGTATAGATAGAGAACAGCAGAGGACCTAGCACCGAGCCTTGTGGTACTCCAACTGATAGGGGAAGCGGAGCAGATGTGGCTCCAGAGAAATTAACAGTGAAAGAGCGATTAGAGAGGTAAGATGAGAACCAGGATAGAACTGTGTCTTGAAGACCTAGGGATTGCAGCGTTTGTATGAGAAGAGAGTGGTCAACGGTGTCAAATGCAGCCGAGAGATCAAGGAGAATTAGGAGAGAGTAATGGCGTTCAGTCTTAGCAGTGATCAGATCATTAACAACCTTGGTCAGCGCAGTCTCTGTGGAGTGTTGAGAACGAAAGCCAGACTGAAGAGGATCCAACAGGTTGTTTGCGGAAAGAAAGCGTGTGAGGCGAGTGTAGGCAAGTCTCTCTAGAAGCTTGGAGGGGCAAGGGAGCTGAGAGATGGGACGGTAATTTGAGAGAGAGTTTGGGTCGGAGTTTTGTATTCCCTCATCTAAATACAAGAAATCACTTTTAAAACACTTAAACAACGCAGCCAGAGCAGTTATTCCAATGCTTTGGCGATCTCGATCTCCCCCTTCACTCAAGGACTGGTTCACCAGAGTCGAATTTTATATGTCAATGGATGATATTATTTTTTCTGTAAAAGATAAATATTCAGACTTCACAGCCACCTGGTTTAGCTGGTTGGAGTTCAAGGAAACAGTAGAATTTAAGACCCTTTTTTGCTCCCCAACCTCGATCGACTGAGGGCTGCACATTCAAAAATGTATCTTTGGAATTCTTATATAAGGTATCTTAAATCGGCTTATCCTCCACCTACTCAGGTATATGATTTGACAGTCCCCTCCATTCATCACGTGAACATTTGAAAATAGCATGAAGAGTTTCACATACTCCCCTCCCCCCCCCCTTCTACCCTTTCCTCCTTTCCCCTTGTTTCTCCCCCAATTCCTACCGTGTGTCAACTCCTTTTTTTTTTTTCTCTTGTTTCCTGCGTCAATTCTGTTCAATTGGATTCATTAGAAAAAAAAAAAAAAAAAAAAAAAGAGAAAGAGGAAACAGCTGTTTGCTTGCTTTATTGTAATTGTCGACAGATAGACTTCTATCATATATACTCTGCATATTTCTCTCTGTTAACATATAATAGTATTGTACTAAACGTAACAATATGCATATCTACCACGCTTCACTGATAATCTGCATTGTTGTACTTTATCTTTCTAATAAATAAAGAATTTATAAAAAAATATAAAAAAATGGAATGTACCAATTTGCCAGCCAAAAGCCCAAAACCAAGTTGTTTCACACAAGAATTAGCCATCTGCCTACAAAAGCAGATCCACAAAAAGTGTCATTCGATCACTGTACTTTGAATATAAGCGTGGCAGTACATACAGTGCATTGTGTCACTGCTCTATGTACACAAAGGTAATGTGTAAATGAGGTACAAAGCCTTCCCTATGAGTAGACTTTGGACAGGTCCACCCCTCTGGTTGAAAAATAACTCCATATCCGTACATGGAGAGCTTAAACTATAGCTTCAAAGTTAAGTGGAAAACAAAATACACACACATGGATGACCATCTAATATAGAGCAGAGTTCAGACTCTGCATCAGACACATGTGTCACATTAGGGAACTTTGGATAAAGCAGTAATTGTGTTTAAGAACAGACTGCTTAAATTGAGCAATCAAAATAACGGATTGCACTATACCACACAGGGAAGCAATAAGATAAGATTTTATGTCAATAAATAACAGACTGGAAAACTCTTAGTTAAAGATTAATGCCAATTTGAAAGTTTCTTGTTGCCTTAAACAGCATTTTACATAGATCTGATAAAGTCTTGATAGCACACACATGACCGCTTCTATCATGCAAACATTTACCAGACATAATGGGTCTGTCCCCAGTAAATCTAACATAATAGTTGAAGACAATGGAGAAAATTGTGGTAATCGTGTGCACTGGTGACAGAAGATGGACAACTTGATTTGTAACATCTGTGTAGCACAGATTTGAAAAAAGTTAGGAGGTGCCAAAATAATCCAAGTAAAGGAAGAAAAACAAAAAACAAACTTAAATATTTTACATTGGTATGTACACACAACCTTTGAAACCTTGAGCCTCAGTACACTAGACCACATTTTACACAGAACAGTGGGAGCTTCCAGAGGTTTTAACACTGTTCAGGTTTGCCCTTTCCACTAATTGGCACAGTAAACAATTCTCCAAATAAAATCAAGATAAGCCTATGTTATACTTTCAAAAGTTAAAAAGTGTCATACTTCAAACAAATAGACACGAATGACGGTTCAGATTAGTGCACAATTCAATCTCTGCATCAGCCACACAGTGTCACAAACTTTATATAGACACAAAACATTCCAACATTGCTAGTTGTGCTGAGAATATAGTTTCATCCCCCCTTCAGATACATTTACATCAGTTGATTTTTCTCATGCATTGTTTTTTGTTGCCAAAGAAAATAGGGTTGCTACACACTTCTAAAAAGGAAAGATCAGTTTCTCAAAGATGGGTGCTCCCAGGTACAGCCATTGTCCTGACCATCGGACAATTCCATTTTTATTATAGAAGGGAGGAGTTAAATATTACAAAATTTGGGAAACGCCTTTATGCAAGCCCAAAAACAAGGCTAAATCTATAGAATACTGCATTCTTAAGAGAAGAAGTTTCAGTCGCCATCTGCATATAACCGATTGTGGAATATCTAAGCAACTGCAGTTTTCCATTTGCAGTCAAGTGCCTGCAAGGCTGGGTACATACTACTGTGTTTTCAGCCGATTATCGGGCCAATCAGTCGATATCACAGTAATGCATCCGCTGCAACAACGAACAATTATCTTTCCAAAGATTAAATAGTTGATCGAAATTTTGAAACTGAAAAGCTCATTCAACAATGTTGTTCCAATTCTGCAGTGTGTATGCACTCGGCTAAATTGTCGTTTCAATTCTACAATCACACCCATGTTCCTCTCCCAGGGTCATTCTCAGACTTGTAGCAGCAATTCCGCTCCTCCTCCTGTCCCCATCTGCTTACGGCATTTTTTCCCAGCTGTGACAATAGGCAGGTACGTCAGATTTATTTCAGTGTGGGCATCTGGAAGTAGGTAACCACCCAGCGACGTGTTATGTTGCATCATATAGTCATATATACTGTGTACATACACTGTATGGTCAAAATTTGACCACACTAAATTATTGAATTAAGGTTTTTCAATCAGACCCGTTGCCCGAGGTGTATAAAATTAAGCACCTATCCATGCAGTCTCCATTTGCAAACATTTGTGATACAAAAGGGTCATTCTGAATAGCTCCGTGACTTCAAGCATGGTACTGTGTTAGGATGCCACCTTTGAAATAAGACTGTTCTTGAAATTTCATCCCTGCTGGATATTCCATGGTCAACTGTAAGTAATATTAGAGAGTGGAAGTGTTTCGGATCAGCAACTCAGCCAAGAAGCAGAAAACCACGTCAAATCAGAGCAAGGACAACGATTGCTAAGGTGTGTAAAAGTAGCCAATGCTCTGCAAATTCCGAACTTCCATTGGCATTCACATAAGCACAAAAACTGTGTTGCGGGAACTTAATGGAACGTGTTTCCATGGTCGAGCAGCCGCATGCAAGCCTCACATCACCAGCACAGACGGTGGACTATGGAGCAGTGGAAAATGTTCTGTGGAGTGACGAATAACGCTTCTCTGTATGGCAGTCAGATAGTAGCGTGTGGGTTTGGCGGATGCTGGGAGAACGGTACCTGCCTGACTGCATTATGCCAAACTGTGAAGTTTGGTGGAAGAGGGATAATGATTTGGGCTAAGCCATTTATCTCCAGTGAAGGGCAATCTTAATGCTTCAGTATACTAAGTCATTTTGAACAATGCTATGCTTCCAACTTTGTGGTAACAGTTTGTGGAAGGCCCTTTTCTATTCCAACATGACTGTGCCCAAGTGCACAAAGCAAGAACTACAAACAGATTGTTTGAGGAGTTCGGTGTGGAAGTACTTGACTGGCCCGCACAGAGCCCTGATCTCAACTCTAAACACCTTAGGGATAAACTGGAACGGAGATTGCTAGCAAGGCCTTTTCGTTCATCAGTGCATGACCTCATAAATGATATACAGAATGAATGGGCACAAATTCCCACAGAAACACTGCAGCATCTTGTGGAAAGCTTTCCAAGAAGAGTGGAAGCTGTTATCGCTGCAAAAGGGGGACCAACTCCATATTTAAGTATATTTATATGTCATGGTCAAGCGTCCGAATACTTTTGTCCATATGGTATATAGCCAACCCTATGTGTAGGTGGAAACAGTTGTGCAACATCCAGCATGTTTCCACAATCCCCACTGCCTTTACCAGAAGCTTCTCTCCTGTAGACATCTCCTTCGTCTCTGTCGGGGTGTACACGGCCCAAATACTTTGTAAAGAATACATGCAAATATTCAGCCAGGTGACAAGTGGCTGTTTGCCTATAAAGCGCCTTTTGATTTCTCTATTTAGTTTGTGCTTTTCATAGGGGATCTATATCTATATCTATCATATGCAGGGGAGGTG